>NC_051435.1:20705458-20708323 GCF_001649575.2 Kryptolebias marmoratus | reverse complement strand
CCTCAGGTAAGCCCCCTACTCCCCGGTGCGGTGTGGAGTTTAAAAACAAAAAGAAAAGAAGAAGAAGAATGTCCCGTTTTTATTTATTTCACGTGAGCCATTTTCAGAAAGCGGGTTCTGTGGTTTTACGCAGAGCGCAAAGATCCTTTCAGAGGTGGAGCAGAGTGATGTGAAAACTGCCCGAGTCTGCTTTGGGTCAGGCAAAACCAAGCTCCACTTCCAGCTCGGAGGGGTTCAGCAGAGGAGGAACAAACACCTGACAGCTGTAACTGTGGCACACCAGCTCCACGGACAGTGGGGCAGCGCGGCGGTGTGTGTGTGTGGGGGCAAAGGATGGGACACAACCAGCAGAGAGAGACGAGGCCGAGGCCGAGCAGCGCGGGTCTCAAACTTGCAGCCGGAGGGAGAAAAATAAACCCGTTTGTTCCCGAAACTGGATGGAAAGAAGTGTGTTGACAGAGCTGGGAGCTGAGCGTGTCACCTGTCAGAGAGACACAGACACCAGCCTCTTACTCTTTTTTTATTCAGCTCATCTAATCCCAGCACTGTACCTTAAATTCCTTGATATTATTTCCAAAAACAACAAGGGGAGTAACCCCTCAAAACTAACAGATAAAACATTAAGACGTCATTACCATTTAAACGCATCAGACGCGTCAGATGGAAGCACGTTTTCCATCTCACGTCATTTACTGTCACCGTCCTCTGTCAGCACCAAACACTTCAGGCCTCCAAAACCAGATTATTATTATTATTGTCGTTTAAAAATAAAAAAAGAAAGAAAAAATAAACCTTGGATTAAAAAATAATAAAATTGAGACACAATTTCCTACCATACCTGGATAAGAAAAATCGATGACTGCAGTTTTTTTACTGCAGAATTTAATAATTTAAAACAAATATCACAATAATAATAATAATAATAATAATAATAATAATAATAATAATAATAATAATAATAATAATAATAATAATTTCCTGTGTGATGAAGCGACAGTGACTGAAAACGACAGGAACACAATCAGATTAAATCCCAAATGTTTGGCGCAAATTTGCCAATCAAACATAAAAAAGGGAAAACGGAACTAAAGGAGGATCAGCCCAGACCTGACCCGTCTCAGAGCGTCCTGCAGACGGAGCGGGGGTCCGGACGGGTTCGGGCGGGTCCGCGCGGCTCTGATGGGGCCTTCAGGAGCTGCTGCTGGGGCCAAAACGCTCCAAATGGCTTGTTTTCTAAAGGATGGATCTCGTTTCCGCCGAGGATTAATTTCTCTTTAAATGGCCACTTTCAGGCCGCCTGCAAATTGCTTCCATCCAAAGGTCAGGACTCCCAGAAGGATTATCCCCGAGACACACCGAGGTGACCGGGACCGAGACCGACACACACACACACCTGACAACCTATTAATACAACTATAACAGTAACGATTATGAATTTTAAGAACATTCTATAATTTGCTCATCTTGTATTATTATTATTATTATTATTATTATTATTATTATTATTATTATTATTATTATTAGCGAACGATGTATAATTTGCATATTTTCTGTAATTTTCTGTATTTCAATATTAGTACTACTATTACTGGCCATTATGATGCTGAATATTATTATTAATATTAGTAGTAATAGTAGTAGTAGTAGTAGTAGTAGTGGTATTAACAACGACAATGATATGATTAATATAAAAAAAATTGAGAACATTCCATCATATGCAAAGTTTTTTAATTTTTATGTATTTTATTATTAGTATTACTACTGGTCATGATGAGAAACATGAATAATATTATTAATGTTATTAATATTCAGTACTAATTATGATAATACAGAAAAATGTGCAAAACATTTAAATTCTTCCAGTTCACATTTAATAATAATAAGAAGAAGAAGAAGAAGAAAAGAAGAAGAAGAAGAAGAAGAAGAAGAAGAAGAAGAAAGATTTTGTTTTTTTAACTTCATATTATTAAAAGCAGCAAATGTTTGAATCCAGTGTTTTTTTGTTTTTTACTAATTGTTTCTGCTGTCAACTTCAGTTTAGACAATTTCATTTTCTATCAAAACTCATCACTGAAAACTTTGTTAGCGTTAAATAAATCCCAGTGTGTTGGAATAAATATAACTAAATGTTGAGGCAGTTGGTTGGGCGGACATGAGTTCGTATTTTCTGTCTTGATAACAACAGATATAACTGGATTGCATCAAAATAATCGTCTACCTCTGGGTATTTATCAGTTTTACCAGAAATGTCTATTTTTACACAACTTGGTTAGAAGAAATGAATGAAAAAGAAGAAAAGAAAAACTTTTTTGTCTCAAAACAACATTTCTGTCTAAAAGATTTGACACATTTTCAGCACTGTTCAGCTAAAACAATTATTCCTGATGATTTTCCTCTCCTCGGGTCAGGCTGGAAGCAGCTTTTTGTTCATCAGTAATAATCAGACTTTAGGAGACAGTTTCATTGTGAAGCTGACTCTCTCTGCTCCTCAGCTCCAGGACTCTTTGAGCTCTGACACAAAGGATTGTTTTTCTTTTGCTAAAAGCCCTGACTGGCCTCCTTCTCCTCCCAATAATAAGTTCTTACCTGAAATCAAATCTGCCTGCTTAACGAGGAAGGAGCTAACTGGAGGGAGGGGGGGGGGACGGTTGTAAGCGTCAGTACTCTGCACTATGTCATCGGGCGCAAGTATTTGACAGCTGGAATTATCTGTAAATACTTCATTAAAGTGTGTACGAGTTCCCCTCTTGTGCCTCACGCTCCACTTCTGGTAAGATTTACAAAAGATAACATAAACAAAAAGAAAAAGAAATTCAATTCTCATTTTTTGTGAGAACTGTAGAGACGAGGGGGGGGGGGGGGGGG
>NC_051435.1:20659582-20705437 GCF_001649575.2 Kryptolebias marmoratus | reverse complement strand
AAGGTGGGGAGGGGAGGGCGCGATCAACAAACCGACGGAGGTCTCCATAATGAGGTTTGGAGAGCGTGTTCTGTGTTTATAGGGTTCAGGATTTACTCAGGCTGAGTCAAGATGCTGAGACGAGCTGCCCCGGGGCGTCCAATTTCCTGCGGCTGTCAAGAAACAGGGAAAAGATGCGTCCACTTGTCCAAAACTCAAAAACGACATCAAAAGGAATAAGGCTTGATTCCTCCTTCAGCCGGGAAAGAAACCTTCAACCGCAGACTTGACCTTTTTCTTGAAAGGGCAGCATCTAAACTGAACAGTCCCAAAGCCACACCGAGCTCCTCAGCTCTGAGATCATGTATAGTTTCACTCTGACACACTAGATTTTCTCCAAGTCCAGCCTCTGAGCTCTGCTCCCGGGCTGACGTGCAGCTAACCCCCGGCTCACCCACAAGCCTCAGGCCGAGAGTGAGTGAGTGAGCCGAGGGAGGGGAGGCGGGGGACTGCAGGAAATGGAAACTGATATGTTTAAAAGTGTCCCCTGGGTGAATGATGGGAAGAAATATGAAAAACAAAGACAGAGATTTGACCATGCGAGGTCAAAGGTCACGCCGCTGCCTTATTATTAGACCTTACCGTGAAGCGGCTTCTTCTCGTCGGCTCGAGTCGTCCGCCGTCGGTCCGCCGTCGGTCCGCCGTCCTCGCCGCCAGAACGCAGACAAGCAAACGGACTTGTGGGTAAACAAGGGTGCGGGGCTAATTTCACTTTGCAGTCCTCAATAAGGTGGGCGGAGCCGTTCATTCAAAATAAACATCAATCATTTACTGTTGGATGCTGTTGAGAGGAAGTCTTTGTTTGGAAGAGTATACCCTTTGATTTGTCCAAAGAGAGTCAATGATTGAAAACATGTATTAAGTGACACACAGCATGGCAGGTACTGACTGTTTAAACGAGTGTGTGTGTGTGTGTGTGTGTAAACGTCTGCATGGCCGTCACAGTGATAGTGATCTGGTTGTCTGTGTGGAGGGTGCAGGGTCAGAGGTGACCTCAGTGCTGTGATCTTGTGTTTATTATTGCTTTGCTGTCCTTGAATGGGTTAACATAGCACACGCTGCATCAGCTGCTCTGTGCACTTCCTCTCTCTCTCTCCCACACACACACACACACACACACACACTCTGCTCAGCCACCGGGCCTGTGAGAGGCATCTGAGGGTCACTTCCACATGTGTTGATGTGGCCTGAGTGTGCTAATTTAAACTGATGAAATGTTAGAGCCCAGTGCAGGACGCAAGCAGTCGCCAATAGGCAGGAATTCTGCTCAGATTGTGGCTGAAATTAAAGGTTTAATGTAAAGTCTTGAGAAAAAGCCTTTTACCCACCGTCTTTTATGCCAGAGCTAGACTAAGATCCTCTTATAATGAGAACAGACAGAGTTGCAGCTGTTGTGGTCAAACCTTAAAAATAACATGATGCACAATCTGATGTGAAATAGTGAGGTGTCTCGCTCACTCAGCCCTCAGAGTGAGTGTTGTGAGTAGAGATGCAAAGCTTTCAGTGTCTAGTGATTTTTAGGCTCACGATTCAATTCAGAAACAATTTTCAATTTGATTCAATAAAAATCCCTCATTGCTTTTAAATTTTGGTTCAACAAAATTATTTAATAAATTAAACTACTAAAACTGACCTTGACAGGATGGTACCCTTCACTTAATACTCTGTTGCCCAACCTTTAGAGACAATCAGTGAAAAGCCAGTGATTTCTGTAACTCTAAGATTTCCCCACCTGTCCACGGGTATTTTTGGTCCACTCTTCATGAACAAACTGTCTCAGATTTAAAGGGTTCCTTCTCTGGACTGCATGTTTCACCTCCTTCCTCAGGTGTTCAACAGGAATTAGATCAGGGCTCAGAAGGACACTTCCGAATGGTCCAATGTTTGGTTCTGAACCATTCTTGGTACTTTAACTTGTGTGTTTTGGATCATTATCCTGCTGGAGGACCCATGACCTGCGACTGAGACCAAGCTTTCTGACACTGAGCAGCACATTTCACTCCAGAATACTTCGACAATCTTTAGGTTTCATTGAACCCTGAACAGATTCAAGACCTCCTGAGTCAGAGGCATCAAAGCAGAACCAGATCAGAACCGAGCCTCCTCCATGTTTCTCTGTAGGTACAGGGTTCTTTTCCTTGTATGTTTCATTTTCAGGTCTGTGAACATGGAGCTGATGGGATTTGTTGCCAAAAAGCTCCAGTTTTGTCTAATCTGTCCACAAGACATTCTCCCTGAAGCTTTGTGGCTTCTCAATATGCATTTTGGCAAATTCCAGTTTGACTTTTGTATGATTTGGTGTCCTCCTCAGTTGTCCACTTCGACTCAGTGACTGATGGTGCAATCTGACAATAATGACACACCATATTTTAACTTGTCCCTGTGGAAAAATAGACAAATTAGTTTATCTTTTCTAGGGATAGCATCATTTTTGTCAAGGCCAGTTGTGTTGAACCAATACATAAAAGCAATGACTGAATTTTATTTGTTGATTTCAAGTCTTTTTTCTTCTTCTTTTTATTATTTTTGTCAGTTTTAAGTTATTTTGGAGACCTTTGTGGGTTTTTCCTTCTTTAACAGAAGAGTACAAAAAAGTTTATTTCTATCTGTAAACCCTAGTTTAAACACTAGAATTACTTTAATAGTCAATATGATAAAGTATAATTAACTGTTTAAGATTAACTTGTAATTAAAACATGTTTCATTTTGTTTAAAGGAATAAACTGCTGGACCAATAAAACTGAGGTCTAACTTCATTGTTACATGGGACCAGACAACCTGTTAATGCTCCTTTTCAGAAGTTCAATGAAAATACAACACTTAGTAACACTTAGATAGTAATAACGTTATTATTATTCATGTTTTTAGGAATGTTGTTACTCAAATGTACCATGTCAATGTTTGAAAAGCAATTTGGAAAGGAAGCATTATAAGTAAAGTGGGGCTGTTTTCATAAAAAACAAGAATTAAAAAAGGACATTTTATGTATAAGTGCTTTTCCGAAAACCTTAGGTCACTTTACAAAAGAAGCAAAAAGTAGGATGATAAAATGACTAAATTAACAAAGTTAAAAATACACAAAGTTATCTCACAGAAGTTAAAAAGGTGTAGACTATAAGTGTGGACTATTTAGTTGTTGAAGTTGAAATAATACTGTGCATGTAGGCTTGAACAAATATGTTTCAGTGTTATGGATATCTGGTGGAGGAGAGTTCCAGAGGTGGGGTGAAGAGTTACTGAATGCTGTAGCTGCCATAGTAGTCAGGTGGGTGGATGAGAATGGCCTGAAGTGGATGAGTTCTGACTGGCGTGAAAGAGCTGGATGGTCTTAGAGGACTTCACAGCTGTCTCACATTCAAAATCGGGTTCAGGTGCTCAGATGTTTCTACAGCTCGACTGGAGTTCACCTGTGGTAAACTCAGCAGATCGGACGTTAATTGGTAAAAGAACGCACCTGTTTATAAAAGGTCAGCTGACAGCACATGTCAGTGCATTCTCCCTAGAGCTGAGCAATTGGGCCTTAGTCAGGGAGGTGACCAAGGAACCGATGGTCACTCTGACAGAATTGCAGCGCTGGGCTGCAGAGAGAGGAGAACCTTCCAGAAGGACGACTTATTTCTGCAGCAATACACCAGTCAGGCCTGTATGGTAGAGTTCTACATGAATAGGTAAAAAATCATTTCATTCATTTTGGAAGAAGGCTGTAACATAACAAAATGTGTTTTACAATGTAATTATTGCCCAAAAAATAAAAACTGGTGACCATGTTTACTACACTACACTATACTATGATGTACTTGCTATATTATACTATACTATACTGGTAAACAACACCTACACCAGCAAAATCATACTAATTCAGCTTTTTAAATGAATAAATTAAAAACCACATTAGGCTTTCACTCCTACTTTTTTACCTGCAGAAATTTTCAGCTAAAGCTTCCATAAAATTTGCTAATATGACAACTCTTCAACTACTTCCAGTATTTAGGTATGTTTCAGAAACTTCATTCAGCCTTTACATTGCATTTTAGCAGAAGACATGATTTCTTTAGCTACTTTTTAAATAATCCCAGCTTCAATATCTGACAGAGATTGTCTGACTTGACAGCAGTTCTCGTGATTTTTCCTCATCATGCTTAACCAAACACAGGCATCAAAAACGGGATTTAGTCCTTTTTTCTGAGGTAATGAATCACCTGCCTCCTTCCTTTCTGCACAGGATTCTTCTTTAGATGTTCACATTTATAATCAAGAAGTTTATATGTTTTGTTTTTTTTAATTCATACACACCCTCATGTAGAAATATTCTTGTCAGCGTGTGGTGTTTGTGTGAACGCATGAATGAAATGAAAACAAATGAGGATTTTAAGTGAGGTGAGTGTGACTGATGGAACTGCTTGAGGGGAACAGGAGCATTAGTGTGGATAGCGAATGGTCTGGTTTGGCACATGGCCTTCACGTGTGTGTGTGTGTGTAGGTGTGTGTGTTCAGGGAAAACCCAGATACTTGTTGACTGTAGTTGAAGTGTAAAATTGAGTTCATGACATTGTTTTATTTATCACAGTGCTGCCTTTTCTTTTTTTACCATAATGTTAACACAAAGCTGCAAATACTTGCAGAATTAAAGGCCTCATGTTCCTTGAAGGAATGCGTATCGCCCGCTGCCTTTCATGCCAGAGTTTTAGACTGAGATCGTCTTGTGTTGAAAAATAACGGAGTTGTAACCGTTTCGGTCAAACCTTGAAAATAATATTCTGAGCAACCTCATGTTATTGTAAGATGTCACGCTCGGAGTATGTGTTGTGAATGACTCTCAACTACTACCGTAACAAACTTTAGCTCAATATCTGTAGAATGGACTGAAAAATAGCCTTTTAGTTGTGGCTGCCATCTTGAATTTGTTTGACTCCGTATGTTAACGAGACAAGGCCAGGCTTGTTGTTGTGTGATGGGGAGAAGGAAGAGAATTACAAGACGAAGCTGTTGGAAGCCTGGAGGTTTGCCTTCCCGTTGGTCTGTTTTGGGATCTGTAGAGGGTCCTACTCCGGGTGCTGATTAGTTCATAATTTGAAGGGTGTCTTGAGGGAACAGTCCCCTGTTTCGCCCACCGCCTGCAAACTCCTGAGCCCCCGGGAGGCTGTTGTGGTTGGTGCAATAGGACCCCGAGCATATCAGCACACACAGGGAGACGCGTGCTTATGAAATGATGGAAAAGCAGACGAGAGGATTGAGAACAGGAAGTGAGGGTTTAAACAGAGTGCCAGAGACGCCACAGCAACAGAAACCTTCTTCCCTCTCACTCAGAAACTACATATTTACTATAAGAGAAACAGCTTTGATTTATGTTTTGCACTAACACCAGTAAAAATACTTTTTAAATGTATGTGTTATCAAATTACTTTTTTCTGCAATAAATCAAACAACTATTTGAATGCAAAGGAATCTGTCTGCATACGCATCGTTCGTTTTTTTCATTCTACTTTTCTCTTTTGCCACATTTTAAAATCCCCCCTCAAAAGAATCTTATGTTTAAGTGATTATTTGTATTTGTTAGAAGCAATTATAGTTTTCATTTGCTATTAATCACACAATTCTTTGTCAGTTAGAGCACATCTCATATGGTGGAACCTCTAATTCTTTTTTTTTTTTTTCTGAATACAAATGGTGTTCAGTCTTCGAAATTACAAATTTTTTTTTGTTTACAAAGTTTACCACCTATCTCACTGCAGACGAACCACCACTGCCAAGTGCCTTGAGGGTTTGCATTGGAACTAATTATTTTAATTTCCATTATGTTAATATAAAAAGTTTGTTCAAACTACACATTTTCAACATATAAACCACATCTTGGAATGCATTAAATTTGTGCTTAGAGAGTGTCTTGTCTGAAAATGCTGAAGGTGGCTGGTGACTGAACTTCCAGCCTTCCAGCTGGAAGACATCCATCCTACTTACACTTATTTTAGTTAACCAAGATTAGTTAACTATCCACCTTATTCCTGCCACCTATGATGCAAAAATTGTGCTCATAGCTTCATGTCAAGGCTTTTTTTTATGGTAACAAACCATGTTTACATTGGTCACTAAAGTCCACTTTTAACTATCCAGTTGTGATTGGATATCACTAAATACAGGTGTGAATTCTCTCAATCTGTACTGAAAAGGTTTTTATTCAAACCACCTTTGGAGGTGTTAGTATTCCTCTTAATACAAAGGTCCATTTTACTGTGATATTTTATAACAGAGTGGATTCCAGGATGTTGTATAAGAGAGTTTATCTGATTTAATGTTTGTTTTAATTGTTTAGAGCTGTTGGGCTGGTATCGTTGTAAGCTATAACCTGCTGTCAGTCACAGAACAACAACATTATGTCTTGTTATAATCACCTAATTAATCACAGAGCTGATGTTACGATCACAGTGAAGCTGTAAAACAGCCGACGGCTGTCAGATCTGTTACTGGGGTGGATTTTTACAGATTAAACTCTTAAGTCTCTGTTCTAACACCCAGCTCACTGGTCATTTTGCTTCTTTATTTCTCTTATTTTTTTCTGTCAGGTCATTAAGTTCATTAAAATATGACTCAGCAAAAACGCCTCTGAACCATGTTTATGTCAATATAGAAAATACCTCTGAAGTCATCTGTTACTTTCACTAAAATGGTATTTTACATGTTTGGAGTCCTTTTAAGTTGATTTTTGACTAAAGTAAAAGATCTAAATATTAGTTCTGGTACTGAAGGATATTTATCAATATGTTATATAGCCTAATAAAATTGTAATTAGTGTACTATAATTTTAAGTTTTAGGTTTATTAAATGAGAATGTGATGAGTGACAAATACATTTCTTTTGACATTCACTGCACATCACGTCAGTCTTGCTTTGTTCATTCACTTTGAAGAAAACTTAAGGAATATATTATTATGGTAACGCTATGTCTAAAAACCAACTGCCCACCTAACAACAGTACCTTGTTACTTTTTATGACATTTTTATTAGTGTGTTTTGTTGTCAGTAAATCTGACAACTTCAGTGAGAATCTGTGTGCTTACAATTCAGAGTATTATTTCAGAAATTAATGATTTGCTTTTGGTAGGAGTTAGATGAGATGACTGACAAATTTAAGAATTTGTACTCTGATTTTTGAACATGTTCAAAACTTAGTTCAAGAAATTATCTCTCAAAATCGTCACAGAGTTGTCAGGAGTTTATTGAACCTATCTCAGTTTTGTCACAGTTATCTCCAACAGTACTAGAGCTGTATTTTGACATTTCAGTTCAATTCAGTTTGTTTATATAGCGCCAGTGGGAACAACTCCCTTTTAACACAAGAAACCTCAAACAGGACCAGAATCAGGCTCAGGTTGAGCGGTCAGCTGCTTCGACCGGCTGGAGTTTGAGAGGACAGGAAAGAGATACAGACAATCACAGAAAGCCTGGTCAACATGCCCAGGAGCTTTCCTCCGTCAGAAAACATGTCCAGGTCTAAAAAGGTCATAGTAATTTATAATTATTGGAAAAACCGGTCCAAATCTCCCTATCTTCATATCTGAATAGTACTTTAGTGGATTAAATAATATATTTGGGGGAAACTGCCAAGGTGGGTACAATGTGGGTGGAGGTGAGCAACAAAATAATGTGTATGCCCTAGAATTTTACAAGTTGTGCACACAAAAGTGAGCCATAATCAAGAAATGTCTGCAAACAATGCCACACAGCTTTCTGGTCACTTGGTCGCAAATACTCAGAATTCAAAGAGACTGCAAATTTGTATATTTTCTCTCAATATTTAGTTAATTTTGTGTTCAACACCAACAGTCACAGCCTAGTGAGATACTAGCTATTGTGACCAATCTTGTAAAACTGTATTCCAGGTGGTGCAGATTATTTCGATGCCTACGTCCCACATTTGGGCCTGTTGCCTTGAATGTTTTCTCTCATAAAGAAAAATCCCATGCTCATGTCAAAATACAGCTCTAGCGTTGCAGAATTTACAGCAACTGAACTGAGATGGGCTTGAGATGCCTGAGACAACGTCGCAACTATTTTGAGAGAAAATCTGTCACAGAGTGCGAGCCTCTGAGACTTTGAAATCCCCTGTGAACGTTTCGAGACCTTGTAAACTTGTCACCAACAGTTGCAGCCCAGTGAGATACTACCTTTAGGGTTTAGGCCTTAGAATTACTAGTAATCAGAATCTGTTTTTCAGGTTTGTACTTTAAAAGAAAGTCAGTCGCAAGTCTTCTATTGGTCTTTTTTCAGCAACTAGTGTCAGAAATACCCAGGAGTGTATTTACCAAACAAATGAACCATTTAATTTGTGTAACTTATTCTGACAAATGTCACTGCAGAAACGAAAGAATAATCTATGAAAGCATAGTGCAAAGTTAAAACACTGCTCAGTGCGGCTTAACTGGTCATGCTTCAAGCATACACCCTGTATTCCAGCTGTAATTAGGGGAATATATAATATTTATTGCTGGCAGTTTTAAACAAAGAGGCTGATATTTATCCAGTAATTACAGGCACTAAAGCTCAGCCATCCTTTGTTTTCCCTTGTTGTTTGGTTATTGCCATGACACTATGTGGGTCTCCACAGTCAACAAGCAGCCTGCAATCTTCCATTAGATCAGGAGCTATTAGGGCAGAGAGGAGTCACTGAGCAAACAGTGTCCTTGGCTTTAACAGCGAGTTATCTAATCTAGTAAACTGGGATGAGCTGGACTTTGGAGTTCACAAGGAGCAAAGCCAGTTTGTCCATGAGTAATGTTTAGTATGAAAAGCCACTCAAAGACCCGATGACTCCTCATTGGTTGATTCCCAGGACAGCACAAACACGGAGCGTTACGGGCCGGGATCAGATAAGAGGTCGGGAAGTTGTCTGTCGATGAGCTGATAACGTCTGGTGCTGATGATTGGAGATGGCATTGTGGTCCCTCAGGTAGATGTGCTTTAGGTTGTTTTAAGGGTGCACTTTCGTGGCATTAACCATGCAACTGTTTTATCAGGCCGCAGTGACATGCGGAGATGTGTTTTTACCTTCACTAACCCATCCCTAACCTGCTGCTACCTGTTTCTGAAAGATTCATCAAAATTCATCTTGCACGATGTGTTAGTGCTCAGAATACTGCACGGGTTGGGAATCAGTCTCAGCTACTACCACATCACATTTCAGGGCCAAAATACTGTGGGTAAACTGACTTACTTTTCTGCTTTTAAAGTTCAGTTGGCTGTGGCAGCCATCTTGAATCAGGTTGACTCCAACAGTTAATCAGCTGTAGATTTACATCCAGTGATTACGTTCAGGATTTCCATTAGTTATATTCACGAACACACACATACACACACACAAGGGCAAAACCATTATTAAGTCTCTGTAATCATCTGATGCAAACTAATGCACAACAAAAATCCACAACATAACATTTGCTTGGCCACCAATAACATTTTCTACTTATAAACAGTTAAATTTCTGGTCCATACACAGATTTGTGTGGCTGACTCACACCCGACGTCATTGCAATAATGCTGAGTGACAGTCTACTCCTATATAAATGTTAGATATCAGCTTAATACTTCACATATGAGCAGTTTATTGCATATATCTATTACCTTGTTGTCATGTGTGTCTTATCAGCAGGTAATGGCACGTTTAACCTCGATGAGACTATCTAAAATGTCTCTCTGAGCTTTAAGCTTTGCACTTAATTCTTATGGAAGCCACCTGAACTTAATCAATTCCATGCCTCTCCGACTGTTTTCAGCACTTCTACTTTTTGTTTTGTCTCATTCATATTTTTCTCTTTGTCAGCTCCTCTTCCTCCTCCTCCTCCTTCATGACTGAGTGCTTGACTCCAGGCTCAGGAGAAGGCAAAGGCGGCTGCGTATATCGGAGTCCTGGCTCAGCCTGCCCAGCGTCAGGCTAAGTGCCTCTGACAGCCCACAGCACAGTTATTAACTGTGATCCCCCACCACCAAGCCTGGGCAGCCCCACACCGAGGGGAGGGTCCACCAGAGGGCTCTGCTCTAAACACAAAGACCGCTTTTACCTCCGTGCGCCGGCGTGCATACCTTCATAACTGCTCTCACTACTTCAATACATATTTACATGATTTTATAAACCGAACATGCAGTTTTTCTCAGACGGTGCTGCGAGGAAGCTGCTCTGCTAGCAATCCCTCTTACCACTAGGAAGGACTTTGATAAGAAACATCTGGGGAAGGTGTTGGAGCCAGAATGTGCATTCAGAACATGAAGCTGCCTTATCGGCTTCATGTTGCCTATGGGCCTTTGCCTCTGTACTTGTAGCGTTCATCCCTACAGGTCGAGTCTGCAGCATTGTCTGTCTTGCACTCACCTCCCTGCGTTCAAGCAACTCAGAAAGCAGGGACCAGAAAACCATCAAACAACAACGCAACACGGGCCATTAGAACGCTGCGGAGCCCACCAGGGGCCATGGGTCAAAATAAAAAGGAATAAGTTCCCTTACTTTAAGAAACCAGGAGCAAGGTTTTGCAATCTGTTCCCTCAGTTTAGCTAATCTGTATGCACACATCATTAGATTTCGGAGCCAGCAATAAATCGTTGTTTTGGTTTGTTCAATTTCAATTCTACAAAATAATAAAAAACAAAAAGTACATGTTTCTAATTCTGTACGGTATTAAAAGAAGATACAAATGTCTGATTCATAAATGTTTGATGTGATTTAGTTGATGTTATCATTTATTATAGCCTGATGCTGAAATGTCTCCAATGCCTCTCCGGTGTTCTCATCGTGTCCGTTTTCCCGTCCACACTGAAAACTAAAGTAAACACGGCGCCTGCTGTACAAAGACACCAATCTCACAAATTTACTAAATCGAGGTGAACAGATTTTAGATTCATTTGCACAAATTTTACTAAACTGTGGGAACAATTGTGAACAACTAAACTAAAAGCCTTACAACTTGGTTTTTAATGTTATTTTGCTTTTTTATTCTTTGGTTCTCTATGAAGTGTGCCATGTTCCCCGTCACAATCCACAGAGAAGCAAAACTTGAAGAGAAATAATAATAATAAAAAAAGAAGTGCTATGGAAGACTGAGAGAGGATATAGAAGAAGAAAGAGTAAAATTCATAATGACAACTGACTATGTTTAGCCTCCAGAAAGACATTGGGACAGACAGCAACTTGTCCCAAATTACTGAAGTCCAAATCCCAAAGCCACTATTCCTGCCCATATTGACCATAATGACAGTACTGCCATTCAGTTGGTAAATAGTTCGGGTTGTTCCCTTTGAGACCACTAGTTTAATATAGAAACACAACAATACACAGTGGAGCAATGGACATCCCCACCGTTATTCAAAGCTGTGGCAGGACAACGATACAGCTGACATACAATATTCCCTTCAAACGCTGCCCTTTGTCTGCTCAGAACCCACAAACTGTACGCTGTGTCCATCAACATTTCTTATTTCAAGCAAAGACTGTCTTTCTCTTTATCCTCTCTTGTTTATTGTTCTTCCTAGGTATGTTATTTTTTTTTTGGTAATTTTTTTCTTATAACTGACAACTACAACACACCAAGAACAGTTCAATGAATGATCTTTACTATCTGAACTCCCTTCTTTCTGTGCGGAACCATGACCTGTTAGTGTACATGTTTTGTTTTTGTTTATTGCCTTTATTACATTGTGCCATCGGCACGAGACACTTCATAAAGCACCGCCTCTTCCAGGGCAATATCCCCTCAGACACTCGACTTTAGAACAAGACGTTCGCTGTTTCTAGAACTTAACAAATGACGTGGTAGTGAGCATCTGTTTGCAAATTTTGCTTATAAGTTTTTAATTTTAGGGCACATTAACCATCAATATGAGAAAAATATTGTGCAGATTTTGTTTCTCACTTTAATTGCAATGATCTCCTTAATTTGTTAGGGTGTTTGTTCAGACTTGTTGCTCCATATCCATTTCAGGTGATCTGACTGCAAGTGGTTAGCCCTGACACCTCTGTTCACTGTGTCCTGTCTCTGTAGGCAGATACATGCAGCCACATCACACACAGGACTGTCAGTGAGCAACAAACAGGACATCGGCAAGTCTGCTGATGTGTTGGTAAAAATTACAATACGTTCGGACATCTGAACTAGATTTTTTTCACATCTCAGCACAGCTCAGAGTTATTTGAGTTACATTTTTGCAATTATCTCTTGATGAGCTTAATTACCAAACAGATGTGATTAAAAAAATAAAGCTATCAGCAAACTAAAGAGAAACGCACCATGCAGCATTCTGGTAATCCCAAGGTATTCCCAAAGTATGGGGTCCTAAGCAGAATTTCACTCGGGGGCTCCCAACCTGATTCAAGATGGCTGAACACAACTAATGGAACTAAGTAAACACAAAATTCCCATAACTCAGTCAGTTTTATACATATTGAGCTAAAATGTGATGTAGTAGTTGAGAGTAATCCCCAACACATCTAAGCAACACAAATTGTACAAGACCTTGGCTTAAAACTTTGTTAATAATTGTTAATGTCAACCCTGACTGACTGTTAGCAAAATATCTACAGTGTGCAAGAAGTGTGATCTAGCTCAAACACAAGGAGTAGATTTTAATACATTAACACCCATTTATCACTGTTATCATTCTGATTGTAACTAGTGTAGCTTAAACAGTGTCAATTTTGTACTTAATATACTTTTTTTTAACTGCAAATAAAACAACTAAACACAATATATATATATATATATGTGTGTGTGTGTGTGTGTGTGTGTGTGTATACAAACAAAAACCAAATGTACTTATTAATTAACAAAGACTAAGATAGTTGCATAAATCAGTATTTGGGTTTTGAAAATACTTTTTTTCGGACTGCATGAATTTCTGACTTATTTAGGCACTGGCGGGGGAGGGGAAAATCTGCTAATTTTAGATGTAATAATTTAATCACATCTTACATTGGGAAAAGGCCTGAGTCACTCGGGCGTCACTAAGATCTGTTAAGAGCTTATTTCCATCCTGAGCAGTCGGACGGCAATCAGATAGCGCTCTATGTGGGAACGGCCTCAGTGTGCACTGAAAACATCTTCTCTCAGACCACCTAAAGAGGTAACAAAAAACCAAGAGCACAAACACAAACACATAGAGCAGATTGCTCAATTAGTCCTCCTTCAGCCGGTGCCTCTCTCTACCCTGTAGCTCCACTCAGAAGTCATTTGATTCGGGGTCGAGTGTGATCCCTGTGCTTATCTGCGTCAACAACTGGCAACTGCAGGGACGAGCGTAGTTTACAGACGGGGCCTCGGTGGAAACTGAAAAAGTGATTTACGGGGGCTTGCTGCCCTCGTGCGCTCTACAGTTACGAGTTGTTAGAAAAGGTTATTTGTGAGCGGCTGGTAAATCCCCAACCTAACTCGAGCTCGCCTACTCTCTGACAAACCACAACTCGGAGCGGGTCACAAAAACTTACCTCATGTGTTGGCTCTTAAGCGTATACACACTGAATAGATCCTTAAATCCCACTGTGTAAAAGCAGAAAATGTTGGGAGGAGTTTTCCCAGGGATATTGCTTTTTTTAGTCAAGCAGCAGGTAAATTAGTTATCCTGTATTGGTAATCTTGTGAGGCGTAACTGAAGTGAGGGATCCAGCTGAGGATGGACTAAATCAAAGGTTTTATTAGCTGTGAAGTAAAACAACTGTTCAGAAAGCTTTTCTCCTCTGTTCGAGAAGAACTGTGAAATGTGGCTGAGGAGGAAACTCCCCTAACCGCAGCCCTGCTATCTCTGTGGGAGTTCATTATACACACAGAATGGCCCCCACACACACACGCGCGCACACACATTCATAAATTGTGGGAGACTGGTGCGCACATTCATAGTGTGACAGGAACACTGGTAGACAGATGTGCATGCAGCATTTTACAGCACAGTAAACTAACCACAGTGATTATTTCTGTGGACATCTCCCTGCCCCACCCATGCAGACTCCCCAGCAGCTTTCCACCACAGGGCCTTCAACACCCCCACGAGGTGTGGGCCGGGAAACTGATTCCGTCAAGAATCAGCTGGGAAGCTGGGCTCCCATGGCAGCCCTTATTTTAAGTGAAGCCACAGAGGAGTCATGGGGTCGTTGTCCCACTACTGTCACACGGACCACACGTAAACTCCATCCTCAGACTCTCACCGGCCACTTTAATAGGCGCACCTTGCGAGTACCGGGTCGGTTCTTTGTGGCGTAGATTCAACGAGTTGTTGGCAACATGCCTGAGAGTTTGGTCCACACGGACAGGATAGCGTCACACCGTTGCTGCAGATTTGTCACCAGCGCAGAAATAATTATTGGATGTACAACTGATTAAAGTCAGCCTAGTTCAAGATGACCACAGCTGATCAACCTTAGCCTATTAAAAACAAAATGGCTATACATCAGTGAATTGTACAGATACCGAGCTCAGATTTGTTGTGGTGGTGGATGAGAGTCAAACTCCAGGCCTCGAGGGCCGCTGACCTGGAAGATATAGGTTTTCCTGCTCCGACACACCTGATTCAAATGGTTTAATCCCCTCCTCACCAAGTTCACTAGAAGCACGTCCACAAGTTAGTCATTTAAAGCAGGTGTTTAAAAGCGAGAACACATCTAACAATGCAGGAGGATCGGCCCCAGAGGAATGGAGTGTGACACGTGATCTAATGTATCGTAACATTGCGTGAAATTGTGCATAACATTGTTGTCAAGGGTTACAACTCCATCATTTCTCAACATAATGATTTTAGTTTAAAACTGAAAAGCAGTGAGTGATATACATTTCTCCAAACAATGCTGGCCCTTGAATTATCTAGCAGTTTAGGTTTCTTTTTTTCTCACTGGAAGCAGTTAAGAGACAAGGAAGTAAAAATAGGGTTATTGATGCACAGAAATCAAATTACCTTTTTAAAAAAATGGCTGCTAAAAGAGTATTTGGATTTACCTGCTACAAAGAGACAAAAACAGTACTCCTAAATGCATGACAAATATAATAGTTGATAGGGCTCTTTGGTAAATGACCTGTAATAAAAAGTGTTTGTATAATTTAACCAGCAATAATCTGCGCAGTTGTTCATGGTGGACTCAGTGACTGCAGATGCCCAGGTCCCATGGCTGCAAAACAAGACCAAACCATCAGGCCTCCATCTCCATGCTTGACAGTTGGTATGACATGTTTGTTTAGACAGGTTGTTTCCTCCATATAACCACGTTTTACTCTTATTTCTTTAACGGACAGGCTTTTTTTTTTTTCTTTAAGTGGAGGAACAAAAAGCTTTCTCTTCGTGACTTTTCCAAACAAGCCATACTTCTAACATCTATACCTCATCATACTGTCCTGAACTTTACCATATAGCATGCTAACATGTCTGTAGAGTCTGAGATGGAGTTTATTGTCATAATTACTGCTCGCCTTCACCTTGCGACAGTGGGCGATAATAAGGCTTTATATTAAAGTAATGATCTAATGTAATGTGCTGCTTGGATCCAAGGATTTATTTGACTCGTTATTTTGAAACACAACTATACTTTTTTTTTCCAGCTTTATGTGATGCTTCCTTAGATCCTCTTCCCTATGTTTGGCAACAGGGCTCCACAAAGTCCAGAGGTATAATCGATATATGGAGTTTATGCAGCACTGGTTTTATTTCCATTCACTTGACTATGTCGCCATCTAGTGGCGAACTTGTGATATGACACCTCTTCAAATTTGTATAAATTTTTTTATTTGTCATTAAAGAACTTGAGTCCCTTGAACATGTAAAGATGACCAAATTAATTTACACTCGTGAAGTTAGGAGGAGAGGTGCAAGTCTTGCAAAATAAATTCTAAAAACCAGTCGTATCCAAACGGGATGCTGACCCTTGGTGGTCTGAAGTCCCTTTCAGGTCCGAGTTTCAGAGTGATGTCAGAGGATGAGCAAACCATCAGGCTTCTAAAAGCATTAAAAAAGAAAAACAATTGAGACCATTGTTTAATTTAAAGAGGTTAACCTAGAGGACCTGAAGGCAGTGCAGTGCAACACATCTCTCCTCAGGGGTCAAATGCAAAGCAAACAAAAAAGGAGAACTACAACCCAATCAATTGAGCCTCGTTCCCCCCTATTTACAAAATGTAGTTGAACTGTAAATCAGACCAGAGATAAACATTACTCAACAGGTGGCACAATTAAATTTGCTAAACCAATCACCGTAATAAAAACGAAAAAAAAAAGGCGTTCGTCTTGAGCAGCTGCAGGTGAGACTTCTCCTCAGCAGTTCTTCCTTCACCACATGCGGTGCCGCTGTAACAAAATGTCTCCTCAAGACGATCGAGGCAATCGCCACATCAGCAGGCAGCATCGTATGTTCATACACTGATTTTTTTTTTTTTTTTAAATGTTCAAAAAGTTGTTTGTGTTACAGTAAACCGGGTGGGGAGCTCACAGAAAACAAAGCATCTGCAGCTGCTCCTCACAAAGTTGATTAAAATAAAAAGACAACTGGACTCAACCATCCTGAGAAGAATTTCAAGAAACAATAAATACACCCTGACCAGAGCCCTGGAGAACGCTCTTTCCGACCCAACGTGTGTGTTTGTGTTGCTGTGTAGCAAAGAAATCAGTCCAGGCTGTGTCACTTGGTGTTTTAGTATCCTTGTAGTCCATTGTAAACCTTCTGAACAGATCCCTGCTTCAGGAGACTCCGGATACCTACAACAACAACAACAAACCAGTGATCAGTGAGCACACAGGCTGAGAGGAGCCTCAGGTATGACACAAGAGTGGAAATGAAAACACAGAATCACAAAAACAAATGCAAGTACACGATATACAACCCGCATTCTGAAAAGTTTGGGACAAATCTCAGAAACCTATACTTTATTCCCAATGATACGTAACATAAGATGAGAAACTGTACCATTTTTGAAGGAGGGTAATTTTGAATTTATGGCAGCAAACATCTCAAAAATTTAGCATATATAACAAAAAGCTGTAAAAGTAAGAAGAAACAGCTGGAGGAAGTAATTAGGTTAATTGGCAACAGATCGACTGGGTGTAGAAAAAAAAAACTTATCTATTGAATAAATATTGAATCTCTCAGAAGTAAAGATGGGCAGAGGTTCACCAGTCTGAGAAACTCCATCTAAAAATGGTGGAACAATTTCAGACTGTTGTTGCTCAACAGATAACTGGGAAGACTTTAAATAGTCCAGCTTGATGCTCTTAATAGTTTCCACACCGTTCCTTACAAAACAACGATGAACCGCACTGTTTACCTCCGCCTCCATCTTACCTTCTTTCTGCTGATCGTCGAGTTGTGTCTGAGGAAACTCCACGTCAAAGGTGATGATAAGAGAACCTCGGATGTTGATGTTGTCAAAGTTCGGCAGACCCTCTCCTTTCTTCCACATTCGAGCGCCGGGCTTAGTGATCTTGTCCCTCACTATGTGGACCTGTGAAGTGGAGACAGCCGTCCAGTTTAAGCATCGCTTTTCACCCCCCGAGTCACAAGCATATCTTTGTCTTCTACCTGCTTCTAAGGTGGATATAAAACATCTACACACCCCTGTTAAAATACCAGGTTGTTGTGATGTTAAAGGAAATTAAGCCATAATCAATAATTTTACGACTTTCCCCACCTTTAATCTGACATATAGCCTATATAATTCAACTGGAAAGAAACCTGACGCAGGGAAAAATATTACCAAAAAAAAAAAAAAGATGCAAAAAGCTGATTGCGTAGATGTGCACACCCTTCAGCTAATCATTTGCTGAAGCACCTTTGGATTTAATCACAGCCTTTATTCTTCTTGTTTACACACCTCCTGTTAATTAAAAGGACTCTTAGCAACCTGAAATAAAGTTCAGCCGTCCCGGCGGGGTGCTCCGGACATTTACTCAGCTCCGTCTTACCTCAACATCCAAGGTTCACAGAGGGCTCGCAACAAATCAAAAGGATCTTATTGTTGAAAAGGAATCGGGATCAAATAACTCCCCCCAGCGTTAGATAACAAACGGAGACTCATTTGATGAAAAGGTAAAGACAGAAACTGTTCAGGGAGGCTGCAGGGAGGCTTACAGAAACACTGAAGGAGCAGGACTGGCTGTGATCTACACGTGACATGGCTTTCTCCTTTTACATCCCCAGAAATTTAGCACTTTAACAGGAGGTGTGTAGATTTTACCCCACTGTGGTTCTGAAATAACCCCTAACTTAAAGCTTTGTAGATAAATACAGAACCTTGTGTCCGTCTAAATGAACAATGTCCATCTCAAAGCCGATCAGCGCCTCCACCAGGGAAATGGTGACGTTGGTATACAGGTCGTCTCCTCTGCGTTCAAACACAGGGTGTCTAAAAAGAGAGAGAGAGAGAGAGAGAGAGAGAGAGAGAGAGAGAGACCGTCACACATAACTGACTGCAGGATTATCCGCTTTTGAGCTCACATGCAGCAGAAAAAGGAAGGAAAACTTGTTCGTACTTCAACACTTTGATGCGAAATCGCAGATCTCCGGGTTCACCATCAATGTGAGGTTCACCTGAGGACGCAGGGGAAACGTTAGGAGCGAGCGAGAAAACAAAGGCAAGCTATTCCGATCGAGTTCTGCAGAGACTACCTTCTCCGATGAAGGGGTACTCCATCTCGTCTCTCACTCCCTGCTCGATCTCGACTTCCAGGGTTCTCTCCTCATTTACCAGCCTGAGGTGAAGAGAACGTCACATGTTAGAGAGGAGCTTTCTGAATAAAAATGAACGAATCGGGAAATACACAGACAGCAAATCGCACCGAAGAATATAACAAATGCTCCAATCAGATGACATGTCTTAAAGTTGGCACGGCTCGTCCCATCTTTAATGATAATGGCAGCTATGATGCGAACAACAACTCACTTTACGTTGGGACACTCGTCACACACCGTCTCCTGAGTCATCTGGAAGCGGCCCGGCCCGAGCTGCGTCGTCTTCATCTCCTGCCTGCAGTTACACTTCCGCTTACCGGGAGCCTCTTTGGCCACGGGCTTGTTGCGTACGACCTGTGCAACAAAGGTTCGGAAAAACGAGGTTGTTTTTTGTTGTTCCCCGCAAAAAAAAAAAAAAAAAAAAACTCATTAACGATGTAAAGACTATGACGCTGCTGCAGCATAGTTTCTGTTTGTGTTCAACCAAACATGTAACTAATAACAACAAGTCGCCGAGGTAGAAATATATATCAAAAAAGACACTTTTCACACCTCCACAAAGTTTCCAGAGTAAACCTCTTCTAGCGTGACCTCCAGGTCGAGTATGATATCATTTCCTCGGGGAATGTTCCTGTCCTGCTGCTGCCGGTTGCCTCCAAACATGAATCCAAAGTCACCGAAGAAGCTTCAGAGCGGACAAACAGAGAGAAGGGCTGACGTTAGTGAACACGTATTAGATGCACAAACACTGCTTCGGCCTTTGATTTATCAGGTTTTTATTACTACAGTTATTATCTGGAAATATAAAGACACATGTCACAAACAACATATCCTTACTTAGACAACATTAATACCACCCACTAAGCTTTGTAAGCTTTA
Organism: Kryptolebias marmoratus; assembly: GCF_001649575.2. NCBI lineage: Eukaryota > Metazoa > Chordata > Actinopteri > Cyprinodontiformes > Rivulidae > Kryptolebias > Kryptolebias marmoratus. Next base: position 20,685,843 of record NC_051435.1, on the reverse strand, counting down.
GGCTCTACTTATCCAGATGTTTAAGTAAAAATGGAAAAAATAAAAACGTGAAAATTCCAATTTAGTGCTTTTGCAGACAGAGTTAGAATACATGGTTTATATTTTTGTGGAAGCTGAAAATTGAGGAAAACAAAAATCAAAACTTGATGCTTCGTTTAGACTTTTTTTTTTCTTTCCCCTTTCCTTTTGAAAGAAAAAAAACAGATTTTTCAAATCTGTTCTTAAGCAACAAGTAAGATGACTGATTACATAAAAATAAAATCCTATAAAGCCATTTGTTTTTCTGGTTTATGAACATGTTCACTGGTTCTGTTTGTGACTTTGTCTTCCTTGGTTTCCATCACTGCTTTGCTGTTTAAAGCCATGTAGATTGTGGCCTACATCGCCACCTGCTGACCAAAATAGCAAATTGTTTTTCCTCACTCCACACTAGGGGCCTCAGTTATAAATCAGCCACATGCACAAATAAACGCAGCACGCCGTGGTTTTCATAAACACTTGACGATTCAGTTTAGCTATAAAGAAGACTCTTATACATTCATCCTGGACACAAAAGCTAAGACGTTCTCAATATCCAGATCTCGTCTTTTAGCGTCAAAGTTGTGCTGTGTTTTAAACAGGAGGGCCTCAGGTGATGGAAACTTGGCTAATGAGCCATTTTCAGTGAAACACGATTTCAATTGTTTACTTAAGATTTGCTTCACAACAGGAAACACAAGTACGGTCACAGAAACCCACAGAAAATAAGGCAACAGTTTTCTTTTATCTATATGGAAAAACAATCCTACATTTAAACAGTTTATAAAGCTCTGAACAACCAAGATTCGTCTTATATTAAAGTTCTTATTGTTCCATATTTTCCTAACAGAGCACTTTGCTGCAGGTTAACTTGTGGTTCCTAGAGTTTCTAAAAGTAGAACAGGAGGCAGAGCTTTCAGTTCTCAGGCTCCTCTCTTGTGGAACCAACTTCCAGTTTCTGTCCGTGAGGCTGACACCCTGTCTACTTTTAAGACCAGGCTTAAGACTTTCTTCTTTGATAAATCCTGTAGTTACGGTTGGCTTGGGTTTCCTGAGCTCTCCCTTAGATATTTTTTTCAGGTGTTAACTCTTGTTGATTTGTGTAGCTCCAAAAATACAAAATGGCAGCTTCCGTAAACCAGGTCCTGTGCTCTCGACCCCAGCACGTCGCTCGTTCTGGTTCTGATAGAACAGTAGTTTTCAAACTGGGTATGCGTGTCATTACAGGGGACATGTGTAACTACTCCTACTTTTCTGCCCTAAAAACGTTGCATCCATCCATCTACAACACAGTGAAAATAGACTAATTTCAGCCTTTATTACTGTGAAAATATTAATGTATATTTACTGGGTTTCTGTGCACAGTTCGGACTTTATGGCTCTGAAAGTCACTGACTTATTGCTTTTGGTTCTTGAGTCCCCAAAGGCTGATGGAGCAGTCTGTTTTTATTGTTCTGTTTGAAGCTCGGTCCAAAGGAGAAATCTGGAGACAAACATCACAAAAACTAGTTCCCTATTTTGTTTTTATTGTCATAGTAAATTATGCAAAAAGTTATATAAATCTTATGTTTTTTTTAGACAGGCAGACAGATGGATGAGATCCACTGTGTTGGAGGTTTCTTCCTGTTAAAATGGAGTCATTCCTTTCCACTGTCACCTCCGTGCTTCTCAGGATGGGAGATTGCAATGAAGTGAAGATTTGACGCATTCAGCCGGTCAACTTAGATAACTTTTACTAATTGGGAAATATATAATTTACTGTACGTGAATGTGTTGTATTATAATGGGATTGAATTGACTGCAGTTAGATTTGCATCTGATTCTGTTTTTAACTAAACTTTATTTTTGTTGTACAGAACCCTAGGATGACTGTCATTATGAATTGGTGCTATATAAGTACATTGAACTGAAATATTGTTTTGTGTTACTAAGGTTAATTTTACTGTTTGTTTTAGAAAGACCATTGAGTTTATTCTTCCTCTTCTTCACCCAAACACAACGTACATTTCTCTAAATTACATTTGGATCAACCGAAACTTTAGTTTTCAGAGTGTGCTGAACCTTTTAGTAGTTTGTCAAGAGGCTCCTGGTTGGTTAGAAAAACATCTTGAACCAGTAACACTAACCTGGAGAAAATATCGTTGTGAGAGCTATGGTGACCTTCTTTTAGTCCGTCTTCTCCGTACAAATCGTACTGTTTCCTCTTCTCCTCGTCTGAGAGGACCTGCGAGCAAAACATCATGTCAGTCTGACGAACGAGCACATTCTGCACTTCGTTTGGTGTCTGTGTGGACGTTTTATTGCAACTCATTGCTCTGCCTTCACCTTCAGCAGCAGGCGACAATAATCAAAACAAACCACCTACACAGATAAGGTGAAGGACAATGAATGCCTCGTTATAATTCAAGTCTCTACAGGGACATCCCTGAAAGTAATACTTCTGTGTCCGCACAACTGGCCTCATTATGAGCAGGTAAGATAATACATTGAGGAGCTTGAGGACGTGTTCACCGCTAACTAGATTTCATAACGCCACCACAGATTTGTTTGAATATTTCAGCATAATGTATCTTTGTAGATTTGTAAGGTTGCAATATATATATATATATATATATATATATATAAATAAAAGGACAATATTGCTGCCTCTTTTGCTGAGTAAGAAATTTTCAGAAAGTAATCACTTAATTAACATCTACAACTGTTGAACTTTTTGAGTCAACCCAATTCAAGATGGCCACCATAATCAACAAAACAAACACTAAATAAAGGATAACTCAGTCAATTTTACAAATTGACCTAAAATTTGGTGCCAACAGACCAACATAATTCAAGATGGATGGTCACTACAGCCTTTTCATCTTAAATATCTATATTTCAGTCAATTTTACAGACATTGTTCTAAATTCTGGTGTGGCTGTAGTTGAGGGTCATTCACATCACACACCCAAAGTGCTACTCATTGTGTGAGACATATTTTCCTAAAACTTAGACAATAAGTGTTAAAGTCAATCCTGTTTATCTACCAGGCTCCACTAAATTGGGTTACAAAGACCAACCTGAAACTGTAGTGCTACACTCATAAACCAAAAATAAAACTTGCTAATAAATGCTAAAGGAGGTAAAACTCCCAAACAAACCCTGTAATGTTTAAAGAAACTGAAGCTTTGAGGAGCACCTGTGGCTCTTATCAGAACCCACTCCCGCTCATCCACGTCTGACTTTCAACAAGCCAGCTGGGCTCGGCTTAAGCCAATCAGATGCAGCCACACGGTCGAGCCGACCAATCACAGAGCTGGAAGCGTTTCCAACGACAACCGGGCATCAAGTGTACAAGACTTTCACAAAGAAGCCTCTGTCACTTCCGCACACACACTAAAAAAATTACTTTTATACAAAAATATTCACAATTTAAGTTCCGCAATAACACGTTCTTACAGCGAAGGCAAGCTAGCTGTGGTTAGCTTTTAAAATAAAAGCTTCTGACTCACCTCATAAGCTGCTCCCAGGTCGGCGAACTTGTCTTGCGCTTTAGGGTCGTCTTGGTTTCTGTCAGGATGTAACTGCAGAGCCAGCTTTCTGTAAGCTTTCTTAATGTCTCGTATCGACGCCGACTTGCTCACCCCCAGGATCTGGTAGAAATCTCGCCTGTGGAGACGCAAAGAACGTGTTCAAAGGCGACAGCATTAGGAAACAACTCCGCTGCTACTTATGAGATTAGCTCTGGTCCCAAGTGGGAGAACTGGGCTCTTTGATGAACGTTAGCTCAGAGCTAGCTAAGCTAATTAGCCCAAGACAGGACCATAACAGCGAGACAGGGTTATTGGTTAAAAGCAGTGAACGCTTTGGTAGAAAACAGCACTTAGCGAGTTAGCCCCGAAAGTGTCAGCGTGCTCCACGCACGAAGGAACCAATCACAGTGGAACATGTGTACCACCGGGCAGCTGCCGATGCTGCTTCGCCGCTCCGTGTGTCGCTTACCCGGCAAGCACCGCTGTGGTGACATAAAGAAGCAGGCAGCACACATTACACAGGTTCATCCCTCTTTTAGCCATAGCTCCACGGGTTCGAGAAAGAGACGATTATAAAAACAACAGCCGGCTTTTTTTAAAGACGAACCCCGCTGCCACTCTCCAGCCTTTTTCCTGCTGTCAGAAACAGAGCCCGCCCACGGCGAGGACGACAGCCCCAACTCTCCGGGAGAAACTCCGCCCAACGTTAAAGGGGCCACACTCGACTGTCCAATCGATACCGCATCTCTTTTTCTTTAACGTATTCCAGTTTGCCCTTTATATAAACTGCAGACTTATTATATAACTAAAGCTACATTAATATTCGTGAGGTTTTCAAAGTAAAAAAGAAGGCGCGCAGATTATCGTTGCTGGTGGGTGCACACCATTTGTAGCCCGGCTGATAAAGCGGCCCGCCGGGTGGGCGGAGTTTGCGTTTGACCCCGTCTGTTCCAGCGGATGAGACCAGCGTGTGCCCGCTTCGTTCCCGTGACTGATAGAAACAAAATAAAGTTATGTTGACGCCAAGAGATCCGAATATAGTGAATAAAGTCAGCCTGCTGAATATGATGAACTGCAGACTCTGTGTGAACCAGTAAGTGCTTTTTGGTACTTTAATGTTTCTGTTGCATATCTAAGTTGATGACATAATAAACTTGGATCGCTCTGACTGATTTAAGGCGACTCCTCATCCCGCCGACAAACGCTCTACCCTCCATTTAAGAGTTAAACTCCTCCCTTGCCGCTCTTTTACCCGGATCAAAGCTCGGCTTACTAAAAAGAACAGCGCACGCAGTTAGCGCGAGCCGCTCGCAATGGATGTCGGGAAGAGAGGACGGCAAAACAGGAAGAACAAGATTCAGGTAAGTGTATGAGTGACAACGAAAAACGTCCTCCGACATGTCTGCGTTTCCCCCGGTGAGACCGTGACCCAGGTCTGCTCCCGGTCCCTCCTGACGGAACGCATCGTTCCCCGCAGCAGAGCAGAACCTGGCGGCGAGAACAGCGTCGGTCCTGCTAACCGGCTGTAGCTAAGGTAACTTCAGCCCGAGTTCTTTGGGGCGGGAAAGTTGTCTTGTTTATATTGCGCTACCGAAAGTGAGCTTGGCTGTGTTTGTTCCTGTTAGAAGTAGACTTAAAGATTGAAACAGAAGCTCCTGTCCCAACATGGACACCTGCCGGGACAGGAGCACTGCTGCAGAAGACACTTGTTCTGTGGACTGAAAGTTTCGTCTTTACTGACACTGTGCAGAATCCAGAAACAAACTAAACTGTGGATTATAGTGAAGTGAATGAGCTGCATTATAATAGGATCTGAACTGGATTTTAATCTGGATATGGATTTGAAATCCCCATGTATAGTGCCCTGGGATGATTTCTGTTGTGAATTGGTGCTATATAAATAAATAAATACAAGCTGTTTTGTTTTCTTTCTGTTCAGACATGGAGGCAGACGGTGTGAACATCTGGCCACGCATGGAACCCTTCCTCCTGGGCGCCCTGCAGGTAGATCCACTCAGGCTCAGTGGGGTTGTCCACGAGATGCCAGTGTTCTCGTTTAACTAGAGTCAATGTCATGACAGGTGGCTCCTTCCTCCAAACTCAGCCTCCACTATCTTCGGAAAATGGCGATCTACGTGCGAACACGAGACGGCTGCTTCCCTGCTCTCAGCTGGCCTATGTGGAGACACATCGCCTGCGGGAAGCTGCTGCTCCCAGAGGACATGGCCTGGCTCCTCTTCGAGACCTTCGACCTTCTCGTGGGCCACACCCCGCAAGAGAGGCTGGAGCGAGCCGAGTGCCTGTCCCAGTGCGCTTCCAAAAGCGAGCTGGACCACCAAAGGAACAAGGTAAACTGGAGGAAAGGTGTTTTCCGCGGAAGTTCAGGGTGAATGCTGAGCGCCGAGGGACTGCTGAAGGTTGCTGAAGTACCTGAAACTTAGGTTTTGAAGCTAAAAGAAGGAGAACGCTAGCTAAAAGTAAAGAGGAGCAAAATAAAAGCAATAAAACAAAATAAAAGAAGCAAAATGCTAGTGAAAACTATTACAACAATACTTAAAAGCTAAAAGTAGCAAAAGGCCAGATGAAAACAAAAAGTATCAAAAGGCTAGTTGAAAGCTAAAAGTACCAAAATGCTAGCTAAAGTAGCAAAAGACTGGCTACAAGTGGTTAAACGTTGGCTCTAAGTGGCTTAAGGCTTGCTATAGGTAGCAAAAGGGTGCCTATAAGTGGCTAAAAGTTGCAAAAGGCTAGCTAAAAGCTTTAAAAAAGCAAAAGGCTGTCTAAAAGTAGCAGATTTGCAGCTAAGAGTAGCAGAACGATCACTAAAAGCTGAAAGTAGCAGAACAGTAGCTAAAAGCTAAAAATAGCAGAACAGTAATTAAAAGCTGAAAGTAGCAGAACGGTAGCGAAGCCAAAGTAGAGCAAGTATGCTGAAGCAGATTTCAAAAAGAACAATCTTTGAGGAGCTCTCAAAGTATTTCTGTAAAGAAAATATTTGGAAATATTGTTAAATATTTTGTTACAAAAACCAGAAGTCATGGCTCGTATCTCCTGAATGAGCTGGACGGTTTGATGTAAGACAGGTTATTTAGCACAAAGTTTGCCGAAGCAGGAGCTGCTGAGGTCGGGGTACGAGCTTATAGCTCCTGTGTTATTGTTGCGTTTTTCCCTCGGGCTGACTGTAACCCTGCTCCCAGCTTCGAAGAGAGGCTGAGCATTGATACGGAACAACTCTTTTTGTCTTCAGCTGTCCGTGGATACGCTGCAGTTCCTCCTCTTTCTCTACGTCCAGCAGCTGAACCGCGTGTCTCTGCGCACGTCCCTGATTGGTGAAGAGTGGCCCAATCGCCGCTCCCCTTCCCCGTCAGAACGGGAGGCCAAGCCCAGCTCTCAGAACAAGGTGACCTGCTCTGACGCCGCGCAGCTACAGTAATCTGAACGCTCCCGGTCCTTTTGACGTCTCACATGCTGTCTCCTTCCATTTCCTGTTTTTGATCCGTAGAACTGGGACGATCAGGCCCACCTGTCGTTCATGCAAAGTCACCTGGCAGACATTTTGATGCTGCTGGTGGAGCCCAGCCAGCTGTCACAATCAGGACATGCTCCGAGAGACTGCCAGGTCTGTTCAGTGTGTGAGAGCGAGCGAGGAGTGTCGTTTTCTGTAATACAAAATTAGCGTGAATCTGCAGCTCTCACAGCCTTTGAATACCTTTTTGATACTGACTTTTAGTTGCTCGTTTAACTGTTTTTAACATATTTCACTCTCAAGACTAATATCCTTGTATTTAACTGGAAATAGCATTAAAAAAAAGAAGGAGAGGTTTGGTTTTTGACTGCTGAGTGTCTAAAAAGTCCAACATGGATTACGGTGCACATTTTAGAACATCCTTGGGTATCAGAAAGAAGCCTTCTGTAGGTGGTGCTGTTGTCAGGATATTGTTTTTTCCCAGTTTTATTTATCTTCATTGTTACAAACACAAATAAAAAGCTAACTGATATCAGCACAAACAAAGAATATGTGTTTGACACCGTTTCAATGCCTGTTGATAAAACTTTTAGTGACAATGAAGTTGCAGCTTAGCAAACATTTAAAGCCCCTACCATTTTAAATATGTTGTGTAGAATCAAATTCCATAAAGATTCATGGCATCTCCAAATAGTAATTGTTTGTGAAGATGAATAAAGTTTAAAAAAAGAAAATCCTGACAACAGCTCCACCTGCAGAAGGCTTCTCTCTGAGGAGCTTTTTCCTGAGACCTGAGGATGAGTAATGGCTGTTACATGTTGTTCTAAATGTTTTTTTTCTTTATCTGCAGTAAGCAATAAACTTAGTTACCAAAAGCGATTTTTGTTGTACAACCCCAATTCTGACAAAATTAGGACGTTGTGTAAAATAAAAAATAAATTGCGCTAATCTGCAAATCTCATAAACCCGTATTTTATTCCCAATGGAACAAAGGAAACGTATCACATGTTTAAACTATGATTTTTTTTTTTTTTTAAGGAAAAGGATCATTCTGAATTTGTGGTCAGACGAATCCAAATTAGAATTTTTTATTTGGAAAACTAAAGAGGGGAGAAACCATCCAGCCTGTGCAGTTTAAAAGCCTGCCTCTCTGATGATATAGCAAACACATCAAATGTTTAAACTAAGAATAAAATATGGGTTTATGAGATTTCCAAATCATTGCATTTTACACACTGTGTCCATTCAAATTAGTTGTTGTCTGAATTATTTTTTTTCTAACTTCCTGCTGGTGATCATCACTGTCTACAGCTGCTGATTTATGTGCAGGCTTCTGCTATATTCAATTCAATCAGATTAATGATGAGTGTGTGTAAACATCTTGCATGAGATGAAATTAAAATGTCTCTTCAGAACAAACCTGATGCGTTGTAGCTAATCCCCTTCCGTATTTGTTTTTCCCCAGGTATCCCTTGAGGCTGTGCGGAGCTTGGGTCTGCTCCTGGAGGGTTCGGCTGGCCATGGGAAACCCGTTCAGCCTGTCCACCGGCTGCTGACCAAGGGTCATCTCCAAACGCAAGCTGGCTACTCTCCGCTGAGCCATTCCTTCACCCTGCGCAAGCTCCTCTCCTGCCTCCAGCGCAGCCTCGCCCTCAACCCCTTCGGGATGACCGCCTGCCTCCGCTCAGGGAAGAAGCTAGCCTGGGCTCAACAAGGTGTGTGTGAGAAATCTTCTAGCATTGGCGCCTTGTAACAGTCTGCACCTGTTAATGTACCTGCCTGTGAACAAGCGTTCGATTGGCTGCTTGTTGTCTGTGCATTCCAGTGGAAGGGGCCATGAAGAGAGCCAAGATAGCCAGGAACACCCACATGGCTCCACCTGGCAGTAAGATGGTGCTGATGTCCCAAGTCTTTAAGCAAACTCTGGCTAAAACGTCAGACAAGCTGACCGGGGCCAATATAAAAATTCACAGATGTTCCGATGCCTTCATATACCTTCTGTCTCCTCTCAGGTATCGTCCGTTTCTGTTCACAGATGTAGAACGTTTTTGTTTTTGGGGGTTATAGCTCATTTGTAGTTTTTTGTATGCGTTTCCTTTTAGATCCGTCAGTGTCGATAAATGCCGTGACAGCACAGTGGTTCTGGGTCCAGTCCAGACCTGCGTCCACATCTGCAGCTGCCAGAACATGCGTGTGGTGTGCGTGGCCGGCAGAGTCGCGATTGGAGCCTCCTCTCAATGCACCGTCCACGCCTTGACCCCCACACGGCCGCTGCTCCTGCCTGGCAACTCGGACATCACCCTGGGTCCTTTCCACACTTTCTACCCCTCGCTGGAGGACCACATGGCCAGCGTGGGGCTCGCCGTGGTCCCCAACGTCTGGGACCAGCCCCTGGTTTTGGGGACGGACGGCCTGGCGAATGCCCCGCCCAACCCGCCGTCCGGCCAGGATGCTGCGTGCTACCGCCTCCTGCCCCCGGCTGAGTTTAACACTCTGGCCGTGCCTTTCCAGATGGAGGGCGACACGTACGAGCTGCCCGGCGGCCTACCCCCCGAGTACCAGGCAGCGCTGGACGAAAAGCAGAGGAGAATTCAGAGCTGGCAGAAAACGGTGATGGAGGCCCAGTTGAGCAAGTGAGTGGCAAAGAGGCCCTCGTCTCTCCAAATAGTAACCAGTGGAATAACTTCATTTGTCTGTTATTAATGGTGCAGATGCATCAGCTGATTCAGCATTTATACTATTGTTTTCCTGTTTATAGTTTCTTCCTTGTGATCCAACTACTCCTGCTTACTTAGTGCTATGTTTAACTATTTTATATATCACAACATCTAGTGTGCAGGAGGGCTACACAACTTTAGGAAAACCTGCAATGTGTGATATAACTGTTTATTATTGCAGTGTTGATATAATTTGTGATAAATCCACAGTTTTCTCACTTTTTTTGACATCAATATCACCTAAACCAGGTGTGGACATCGAGGCCAGTGGGAGCCTGTCGGATTCACCAAATATATGACAGCGTGCTACTTGAAATATAACTGCCTAGGATTTATTGCAGTCCTTTGTTATCTTGCGCTCACTGATACGGCGACAACCTTAGATTTGCCATATATTGTGCTCTTTTATACCTTTTGAAATATGTATATTTATTTACAAAAAATGACTACATTGGAATATATTTGGATCTCTTCAATTCCTTCAAAATCATTGCCTGCTTGATATTTTTGTCTCCTTACGCTAATCGTAGCTTTTAGCTTCCGTTTTGTCGATTTAAACTTCAAAGCTACACTTTGATAGTTTTAACTTTTAGCTAGAGGTTTTACTTTTGCACTGATTTTTAGCTTCTGTTCTGCTTGTTTTGAGTTTAACAGTTAGCACCTGTGCTGTCACAATGGGGATTTTTTTTTTTTTTTTTTTTAATTTTGAGTTATTTTCAAATTCTCCATCGTAAAAGCTTCAGAATGACACACAATTTGTTCCAAATTGGGGATTTATCACCTGGCAACAAGCTAGTTTTGTTTAGGTGAGTGCCAGTTGGAAAACTCTGTTTTTATTGGTCTGGAGTGATGTCAACGGGATTTCCAGCCATATATGTAAAGCTGGAAAGCCCAAACATTATACAAAGGGATTTCCTGGCACTAGAAAAAAAATGATCAGTTTAATGGAAAATTAAAAGAATTATTTCTGAAGACATACCTGTTAGAAAACTTTGATTTAAAGGTAGATTAGACGCTATTTTAGTTACTAGGATCACTACATGGTGTCTTTATGGTCTCGTTCTTACACAAATCTCAGTTCTGGCAAAAATTCCGACTCATTTTGCCAGCACGGGTCACAGTTCATTTTTTAACTAATTCCATCAAAGTCACTCAGCATTCACTTCATTGTCACAGAAACTGGAAGTAAAAGGGGGGGGGGGGTTTCACTGTCAGCACCATGAACCTATGATGGGATGCTGTCAGATGAGGGGAAAATCATTTGATTGTTGTCTTTTTGTGCTGTTTGTGTTTATTTTGTCATGGGTTTCTCCTGGATGTTCTGCGTCTGCAGGGAGCAGAAGCGACAGTTCCAGGAGCTGGTGGAGTTGAAGTTCCACGAGTGGCTTCTGGAAACCGGGCACCGACAGGAACTCGACAGCTTGATCCCGCCCACGACGACCTCGCCGAAGGACTCCGGCGGTGCAGCGACAGACCCCAGCCAAGTCGAGGATGCCACACATGCAAGGACCACACCAGAGGAGGGACAGTCCCCCATGGCCTGCTGAACCTTTGGCTTTCCTTCTGTTCACGGCATCCTTTCGGTGGGATCATTGTAGTTTGTGACCCGAGGCGGCACGGAACTGTGCGCAGCATGTGGTCTGCAGCTTGTTCCAGTTCAAGGGTGGAGCTGCTGATCCAGGTTTTAGCACAGCTTCCAGGTGTGTCCATCAAACGTTTGCTGTAAAGCAAAAGCAGCTATGTCCTTTCCACAGGACAAGAGGACAAGTACGGGTGTTGGAAAAACATACGATTTTTGAGACAAGATTTAACAAAAGTAAATATGAAAGAAAAACATAGAAGTTAACGGTACCTGTGTGGGTCTGGGTTTAGTCCTGGCTGACAACTTTTGGTGATAGAAATTCTATTTTTTTGTTAAAAATAAAGAAAAAGGCAAAAGATAATCTCAGTTTGACCATTTTTTTGCTGCCAGTTAGAAACTGGTTAAAGATGAGGACATTTTAAGCACCAGTTTGCTGCTCTACCACAAAGCAACGTTATTTTCCATTTGTTTAACATCTGTCAGCCATCATTTATTGTTTTGTCTTGTTTACTACACCGTTGTGACGTACAGTCTGTGCCCTGTACGAAGCTGATTTGCATCCTGAAGTGTTGATCCAAACAGTAACTTTACAACATTAACAGCAAAAAAGAAAATCTTCCACTGCTGTTTGCACCCATCAAGAAGGGCATTTTTACTTTTTGTCTTGAAACAGACCATATGCTACACCAGTTCTATGTTTTACACTGTTTTATGGGTTTTTTTCCAAGTATGTGTGCCTAAAATTGCGGCTTTTGCTCCCCAAGAGAAATAATTCTTAGCTTTAGACCAATAGAAAGTAAATACTGATCCAAAATTAGTTGGTCAAGGGGTAATATTTAATGTTGAGGTAGAAAATTAAAGGTACCAGTCAGGCAGCCATATCCTCTTGAAGCACTAATTCACTAAAGCAGCAACAAAGAAACGGAATGGAATGATTTAAAAATCTTATAAACCCATATTTTATTCTCAATGGAACATAAAAAAACTATCAGATGTTTCAACTAAAAACAATTTTTTTAAGAAAAATGAAAAACAAAAGTTCATTTTGAATTTTATGGCAGCAGCACATTAAAAAAAAAGTTGGAACAGAAGCAACAAAGGGCTGTGAAAATAAGTGGTACAAATAGGAACTAGCTGGAGGAGCATTTTGCAACAGGTCAGAAAGAGAACTTGATATAGAACAATTTTAGAGGCTGAATCTCTCAGAGGTAAAGATGGGCAGAGGTTCACCAGTCTGAGAAACTCCATCTAAAAATGGTGGAACAATTTCAGAATAATGTTCCTCAACAGAAAATTGTGAAATTTCAAATGTCCCATCATCTATAGTTATTAATATTAAAAGATTTCAAGTATCTGCAGAAATCTCTGAGCTTAAAGAACAACAGGCTAAAAGTCAGTATTAGATTTCTGAGATCTTCTGGCCCTCAGAGGACGCTGCATTAAAAACAGGTCTGATTCTGTTCTGGACATCCCTGATGGACTCAGATCACTGTCTGTAAACACAGTTCACTGTACCATCCACTGATGCTGCTTAAAGCTCTATCAGGGAAAGAAGAAGCCAGATGTGAACACCATCCAGAACCTCTGCTGTCTTCTCTGAACCAAAGATCAGTTCAAATGGACTGAGACAAAGAGGACAACTGATCTGAGGTCAGATTAATATAAATCTGATAGTTCTTTTTGAAAACCGCTGATGCCACATCCTCTGTGCTTAAAAAGCTGAGGGACCATCTAGCCTGTTGTCAGTGCACAGTTCAAAACCTGCCTCTCTGACGGTATGGGGGTGCATTAGTGCCTCTGGCATGGGCAGCTTATCTGGAAAGACTCCATCAGTACAGAAAAGTGAATACAGGTTTTAGAACATTGTGTTTTCCCATCCAGGTGATGTCTGTTTCAGAGAAGACCTTGCATATTTCAGCAAGACAATGAACCACAGACTGCACCCATTACAACAACATGACTTCAGAGTAGAAGAGTCCAGGAGCTGAACTGACCGGCCTGCAGTTCAGACCTCTCACCAACTGAAAACATTTGGTGCTGAAACAAAAAAATCCAGTAAAACAGGACCCAGGACTGTTGAACAGCTAGAATCCAACATCAGACAAGAATGAGACAAAATATGTTTATGGACGGTAGTTAAAAGAAAAGCAGATTCTACACAGTGGGAAACATGGCCCTGTTCCTATTTTTTTTTTTTAGAAATGTCGCTGCCATTAAAAGTCAAAATCACCTTATTTTTTTCCAAAACAAGTACAGTTTGTTAGTTTCAGAATTTGGTACACTGACTATGTTCCATTGTGAATAAAACACTGTCTTGTGAGTTTTTCAAACCATTGCATTCTGTTTTTATTAACATTTTACACAATGTCCCAATTTTTTTTGGAAGTGTGGTTGAAGATAATGTTGCAAAATAAAGGGAAATGGCTCTTTGTATGAAGGGGTTTTGTAGTGCACTTACCAGGTCATGGAATTGCTAAACAGAATTTAAGGAGCTTGTGGTCAGTATCGCTGCAGATCTTCCATTTACTTTTATAGTATCTCACCTGCATGTATATATGTAAAATATATATATATATATCTGCAGACAGATTATTTTTCATGAACCTCCCTTTCTCAAGTGTATGTCTGAGCATTTATTAAATCTTCACCCAGTTTGTGTGCACCACAGCATTAACACATGCATTTGATCCGATTGTATTGGTGTGAAAAGAAAGATTTGGAAAGAAAATTTACTGTTAAATGATCTTTATTTTTGAATGTGTATGCATTGAAAAAAATCCTGCAAGTTGCTGTTTACTTCCAAAATGTCCATTTGCTGATGTAGCTGCTCTATAACAGCACACAACTGTTTTTGAACAAATAGAAAATAATAAAGGTTTGAAATAAAGTCTGTGGCAATAAAGATTTTTGGTAGTGAATGATGCTTAATTAGTGTGTATGTGTGTGTGTGTGGAGGGGGGGGGGGGTGTCTATTAGTTAATGTAGTTCTAAAGTTCTAAAACTTGTATATACTTTTCTGCTTTGGTACTTTTCCAAATGTGTAAGCTGCTCAAGCATTAGGCACTAATGCACCCCCATACCATCAGAGAGGCAGGGTTTTGAACTGTGCACTGATAACAGGCTGCACAGTCCGTCAGCTTTTTTAAGCACAGAGGATGTGGCATCAGTGGTTTTCAAAAATAACTTCAAGTATGGATTCATCTGACCTCAGATCAGTTGTCCTCTTTGTCTCAGTCCATTTGAACTGATCTTTGGTTCAGAGAAGACAGCAGAGGTTCTGGATGGTGTTCACATCTGGCTTCTTCTTTCCCTGATAGAGCTTTAAGCAGCATCAGTGGATGGTACAGTGAACTGTGTTTACAGACAGTGATCTGAGTCCATCAGTGATGTCCAGAACAGAATCAGACCTGAGGGCCCGAAGACTACAGACATCTAAAATTGACCTTGAGCCTCATCCTTTGAGTTCAGAGATTACTCCAGAAACTTGAAATCTTTTAATATTATGACCTGTAGATGATGGGACATTCAAAGTCTTTGCCATTTTCCATTGAGGAACATTAATCTGAAACTGTTCTACTATTCTTAGACACATTTTTTGCAGACTTGTGAGCCTCTGCCCATCTTTACTTCTATATAAATATCTTGGTCTTCAGCTTTATGACAGATTGGACTGTTCTGTGAGCATGGAGACACTTCACAGAAAGGGACAGAGTCATCTGTGCTCTCTGAGAGAACTGGGATCCTTTGACATTTGCAGTAAACTGCTGCAGATGTTTCATCAGCCTGTGGTGGCCAGTGTCCTCTTTTATGCTTCGGTGCGCTGGGGAGGAAACAGGAAGAGGAGAGACAAAACAAGACTGAACAGTTTTGTGAGGAGGGCTGGTTCTGTTGTGGGCATGGAGCTGGACTCTGGAGGATGTTGGGTGTTGTCCAGTATGGACAACTATTTGGTGCATATCAGATAATCCTAGCAAGCCTAGCTGAACGTAAAACCCTCAGACTCGTTCAAAATAACAACCAATTGTTATATGAGATCAAAATATAGCTCAAATAAACCTCTTATGTCACTTTTCAAACATGAGTGGTACTTTTTTCAAAGCTATGGTGCGATTTCTTATTTTCGACATTTGACATGTTTACTATGCTCCATTCTGCTTTTATTCCCATTTTACACACCATCCCAACTTCCTAATTGCAATTCATCTGACAACTCCTCACAACAGCCTGGAGTACACGCACACTGCCGTCATAAAAACTGAGGCAGCAGACTTCGTGACGACTGACATTTGTGTCATTCTCCAAACGCTCGGCCACAGGTGTCTGTCTGAATAGTTCCATCGGTACGCGGCGCTTTATCTGGATCCATTCAAAAGGCACACAGTGAGCTGGACAGCTGGTGGAGTTGGCATGAATCACCGTGGGCACTGAACTCAGCCTGCAGGGAAGTGGAGGGGCGGGGGGGGGGTCAGTGAACGGGTACCAGTGCCTGGCCATTATGCTGTAATCCTCCCTAGCTTTTCTGGAAAAACTGAATAGCACTAGAATCACTGACTCAATTTTTGGATCTCATTTTCATGACAAAGCAATTGTTCCCCCCCTTCGCCTTTTGCTGTTGCTGTTTGTAAATGAGGGTGGGGCGAAAGGTATAAAAGACACTGACTGAAAGGCCAGAGCAACATCAGGACCTCAGGGTATCTCACCGCCATCATCCCTCAGCATCGCAGAAGCCGTACCACGCATCGAATTCAACATGGGCAGGGTGAGTCGGCGCCTAGAGCCCCGTCTGAGGCTGCAGACGGGCTTGTGTCCTGCAGGTTTTACTCTAGCAGATGTTAATGTTGTCTTTAAATCTCTTACCTGAATGCTTTTGTTTAAAGCTGAACCATCCACAGAGAGTACTCACACTCTCAACTCTTCTGCCCCAGATCATCTTTTTTGAAGACAAGAACTTCCAGGGCCGACGCTACGAGTGTGACAGCGACTGTCTGGATTTCCACGCCTACCTGAGCCGCTGCCACTCCATCCGGGTGGAGAGTGGGGCCTGGGTGGTGTACGAGAGGCCCAACTACATGGGCTACCAGTACGTCCTGACCAGGGGGGACTACCCTGAGTACCAGCGCTGGATGGGGCTGAACGATCGCCTCAGCTCCTGCAAGATGATCCACTTTGTAAGTCACCCCGATGTCTTGCTACTGCTTCTATTGTTACCCGCCACTGAAAGGAGATGGCAGACGATAATGTTTTTGCCCGTGTCTCTTTGTGTGTGTTTGAGTTTCTGTCTGTTAGCAAAATATCTCATGAACCGCCAGACAAATTTTAGTAAAACTTGCAGAAAGAAATCACTGGATATACCCGTACCGCTGATTAACTTTTGGAGTCAGCTCAATTGAAGGTGGCTGCCACAGTCAACTGTCCTTAAAATACACAAAAATGGCCATAGTGCAGACAATTTTACAGATATTGAGCTAAGGTTTGGTGTGACAGTAGCTGAAAGTGATCCCCAACACATATTCTGAGTTCTAACAAATTGCAGAAAAACTTTGCTTAAAATTGTGCCATTACTTATTTAGAGTCAAATCTGTTTATCTGTTAGCAAAATATCTCAAGAACCACTTGCTGAATTTTATGGAAACCTTTAGGAAATAATCCATGGGTGTACTTCTACAACTAATTAACTTTTGGAGCCAAACCAATTCAGGACAGCCAGCACAGCATACTGACATTAAACGTAAGAAAGCACAAAAATGGCTATAATTCGATCAGTTTTACAGATATTGTGCTAAAATAAGCTGTGGTTGTAGCTGAGAGTCATTCACAAGACAAACTCTAACTCTTACTCCTTGTGCATGATTTTCTTTTGTTTCTTGGGATGTTTGCATTAACTCTTGGAGTCAACCCTGTTTTGTCTGATAGCAACATATGTCATGAACCACTGGATGAATTTTAATTAATCTCTCAGAAAGTAATCATTGGGACTGCATCTACAACAAATTAACTTTAGAAGTTCATCAAATTAACTTTTGGAGTCAGCCTAATTCAAGATGGCCCCACAGCTACATTAGCCAGCACAACAATGGCTACAAATCAGTCAGTTTTACAGATATTAAGTTGAAATTTGAGATGGTAGTAGCTGAGAGTCATTCAAATTCACAGTATTGCATGAGACGTTATTTTCAAGGTCTGTCCTAAACAGCTACAACTCAACATAAGATGATCTGAGTCTAAATCACTGGCATAAAAGGCGGCGGGTGATATGCATTCCTTTAAGGACTCCTAAGGCCTTTCATTTCCTCGTGTGTTTTTAACTCCGCTAACGACCTGGTGATGGATCAGAAAGGAGTGTCGATGCTTCCAGTGATTGTAGGACTGAGTCAGTGACCCATACAGGATTTGTGGTGCTACTGACTCACAGCCTGCAGTGTCTCTCATCCAGAAATCAATGCAACAAGCTGCTTATGTATACAGCTTTGTGAAAACTATGAAGAGGCAACACATTAAGCAAGCAGCCGAGACAACAGCCAATGGATAAAGTGTTTTTTGTGGGAATGCTGAATCAGTGTTCACATTATTTACCTGTTTTTATTTCCCTTAAGTATTTTACAGTCAAATTACATCTGCATACATTGTGCTAACCATTCATATATCAAAACAGGAATAGTGTCTTGTGACGTTTAGTTTTTATAATCTTTATACTTTTTAAAAATAAAAGTTAAACTTTATTTAAAGTCAAATTCCCCGTAGTTACACATTGAGATCTTTAAATTTCTTCAAAAAACATTGTTCTCTTTTAAATCTGCTTCAGCATACCTGCTTTATTTTTGTCTTCTTGTGCTACATTTAGCTACTTGTTCTTCCTTTTAGCTGCAGTTTTCAGAAATATTTTTTTAGCCACAGTTTCTGTGATTTGAGCTTTTGCAACTGTTGTGCCCCTTTTAGCTACAGTTTTGTTAATGTTAGCATCAATTTTGGTAATAGATAGCTATTTTTAGTTTAGTTTAGTTTATTTGTACAGCACTTTTTTAGACAAATGTTACAAAGGGCTTCACATTAGTCAAATAAAACACAAAAAGTATAAACAAATCAAGTAAAATACATAAGACAAAATGAAAAATAAAAATACAAAAAAATTCAGATATTAAAAGCCTTATTATACAAGCAAGTTTTAACTAATGATTTAAAAGAAGATAATGAAGGGGCCTGTCTAATATGCAGAGGAAGAGCATTTATTCCACAAATTAGGAGCCCTGACCATAAAAGCCCTCCTCCTGCTGTCACCAGTGGAAAGTAAGAACAGATTTAAGGATCTGAGAGTGCGAGAAGGGATATAAGGGGTAAGAAGCTCAGAAAGCAATGATGGCGCAAGACCATTCAAGGATTTAAAAACAAAACATAAATTTTAAAAATCAGTCTAAAAAAAACCCACAGGGAGCCAATCTGACTAGTGTTTTGCCACTTTTAGCTTTAGCATCTGTTTTGTTACTTTTTACAACTATTTTTGTTCATTTTAGCATCTGCTTTGCAAATTTTAGCTACGGTTCTGCTTCTTTTATTTTGTAGGCACTGTTCCGTTCTTTTTTTAGCTGCTGCTTTTAGCTCTCGCCTCGTGTTCTGCTGATGTTTTGCTGCTTTTATCATTCAGCTTGTGTTCTGCTCATTTTAGCCTCTGCTTTGCTCGTTTCCATTTTAACAGTTCAGTTTTCGTTTCCTCAGTCGATTTTTAGCAGTCATTCAACACTCAGCATTTTCACAGAAGATGTGGTGTCTCTACTTTAATACACAGTGTAGAAGAAGACCAGTAGGACCGGTCCAGTAAACCAAAGATCCTTCAAAACTCCCGTAATTAAAGTCCTAGCATTCCTTGAAGGAATACCACCTGCTGTCTTCATGCCAGAGTTTTAGACTGAGATCATCTTCTGCTGAGAAATGATAGAGCTGTAGCTGTTTTGGGCAAACCTTGAAAATCAGCTCATGCGTGATCTCATGCTAAATTGCAAGATGTCACTCAGAATGTGGGTTGTGTATCAATCTCAGCTACAACTACTCCAAGTTTTAGCTCAGCGTCTATAAAATTATATCCATTTTTGTGTTGGCTAGTGTCATGTAGCGGTGGCAGCCATCTTGAGTTAGATTGAGTCCAAACGTTAATCAGTTGTAGATGTCAACCCAATGACTACTTTCTGAAAGTATCATTAAAATCTGTTCTGTGGTTCATATTGACACCAACACTTAATGCTGAAGTTTTCAGTAGCTACACAAGATTTTAGCCCAATATCTTAAAAACTGGCTGAATTATAGGCATTTTTGTGTTGTATCAGGTGAGTTAGCTGTGGCGACCATCTTAAATTGGATCAGCTCCAAAAGTTAATCAGTTGTAGATGAACATTCAGTAATTATTTCCTGAAAGTTTCTTTAAAATCCGTCCAGTGGTGCATGATTTATTTTGCCAACAGATAAACAGACTTCACTCCGAATAGTTAATCCCATTTTAAGCAAAGATCTTAAGCAATCTGTTCGTGCTCAGAATATGTGTTGGGGATCAGTCTCAACTACTGTCGCGCCAATCCTTAGCTCAATATCTGTAAAGCTGGCTGAGTTATAGATGTGTTTGTGTGTTCTAAGTTCAGCTGACTGTAGCAGCCATCTTGAATCTGGCTGACTCCAAAAGTTAATCACTTGTGGATGTGCCTTTGCCCTTTGGCAAAAATAGTCATCAGAACCTAAAAGTTTGTTTGCTGCGTGTCTCATCTCGTCCTCCAGACCAGCGGGAGCCTGTACAAGATGCAGCTGTATGAAAAAGCAGACTTTGGGGGCCAGGCTGTGGAGGCCACGGAGGACTGCCCCTCTCTCCTGGAGAAGTTTCGCTGGAGGGAGGTCAACTCCTGCAAGGTCTTCGATGGCTGGTGGGTTTTCTACGAGCGCCCCAACTACAGCGGTCGCCAGTACTTCCTGGAGAAGGGGGATTATTGTAAGCCTGGTGACTGGGGGGCTGCCAGTGCGGCGGTGCAGTCCTTCAGGCGACTCACCGAGTGACGGAAACATCACCGAAAAGCATCCAACAACATATTAGATGAGCTCTGTCAGGACATTAAAAGTCACAATTCTGTACGACTCTGAATATGTTGTGATTTTGAACTGAGGTCTCAACAAATAAAAAACTGTCCAGCAAGCAGATCCCAGACTTGTCTTTAGATTTTTAATGCTTGAGTTGTTGAACATCTTGAACCTCCGTTCTTTTAAAAACTGACTCGCTGCCAAATGCCAAGCGTCTGTGTGTGTGTGTATGTGTGTGTGTGTGTGTATTTGTTTGTCTGCAGCAATATTGAGCCACTGGGTGGAATTTCATGAAACTCTCAAAAAGTATTCAAATGGATGCACACCTACGACTGATTATCACTGGGAGTCAGCCCAATTCAAGATGGCCGCCACAGAAGGAAAAATCAATTTGGTAGAGTACTGGAAGTTATCTTCAGCATATACTCTAAGCGTTACACGCTAGGCAACATCTTTGTTTAAAGGGATAGTCCGGTTAACTTTGAAGTGATGTTCTGTCAAATAGTCATCAATAGTTAGTTCCCTGTCAGCTGTGGCCTCTGTCACAGAGCATAAAGTATGGAGGAAGAGGTAAAAGTCTTCCTCCAGGCTAGGATAATGGTTAGCCAAATGAGTGCCTGTTCTTTATCTGGTGTAAAGGAATACTATATTAACTAATAATTAACTTCTAACGTAACAAAAAAATAGAAAATCATCAGGCGAAATGTGAGAAAAAGTCTTTATCATCAGAATTATGTCTGTGATTAAATGATGCAGCCAAGGAGGAACCACACAAACCGTTGAATGAATTTAGTTTTAGTTAAAAACAACAAAAGAAACAACTCCTGTGATTGGTTCTGCATGAAGTTCCTTTAATAAATAGAACAAGCCCAGTGACAGAGACAAATGATTGCTATTACAAAAAAAACCTTGTAACTAAAACGATTTTCAAAAATTAACATTAATTAGGATGTTTTTTATAGTTTAAAAACAGGAATGACATTTATTTACCAAGTACCACTTACTTTTCTTTGATGAAATTACATATTTTTCCAGACTCAGTTTCTAAAAAAATTTTTGGTTGATTTTTAAGCCATTTTTACTTTTGAAGCATCTGAACATTTACCGTAATTCAGTGTTTGTATGGCAGCGCTGTTTTATTTTCTGTACGCTTGTGCAAAATTACTGAATATGGGCAGGACTTCCTCCTCGTTACAATAACATATCTTAAAGTTTTACGTTGGCTTTACAGCGAATGTTAAAAATAAGCAGCAGTCTATGACTGCAATATGGTTTTCTTCTTTAAATACCACTGTTTTAGTTCAACCTTTGAGAAAATATTACTTCTAAAAGTTTTTTCTTTTTCCCCAAACAAAATTACTTTGGATCAGAATCTTACAAATTGCTCACCCCAAAATGAAAATCTAACCAAATTCTTTAAAAAAAAAAAAAAAAAAGATTTATTTAAGCATGAGCTCGGAAATTATTTTCAGCTAAATACTACAGCATTTTTGTTGGTGGCGTTACAAAAGGAACAGCCAAGGTATCTCACAACAAAGAATGACCCGTTATCCTGTTGGACATCATGACCATTTTGTTCATCTTTTAAACACAGAGAACCAAAAAAAAAATCCTGCATGCTTGAGCAACTTTTAGAAATTTAGATTTTTATTGTACTGTAAGAAAGTCTATGAAAGCAAATGGTTTTCCACACCCTATTTTTCCCCCAATACTTCTCTGGAGTAACATTAAATTACAGACTTACTCAACCTGTAGGAACCTTGAACACCAGAATGATAAAAATCCCTTTAATTTATGCCCGACAAACATATACTGTGCGTTTAATAATCAATCTTAATTTGAAAATGATTCTTCGTTTTTAATCAATTGAAAGGGTGAAGCTCTTTTTGCCTGTGTTCACAATAACTGCAGAAGGTGCTGCCGGTGGACTTCAGTCCATGTCGTCTTCGCAGAAGAAGGCCTGCAGAACCTTCCCCTCGGAGACGTACTTGATGCTCTCGATCTCACCCCCACTGTTGCTGGGCTTCTGAAAGTGGATTTCCAGGTGGTCCTGCAAGTCCTCCTCATCCTCTACATCCTTGATGCCATCCAGAAGGACGGTCCGCTTTGCTGAGCCACAGAAGGTCTGGAATCGATAACAGAGGAGCGTTACGGAACACCCCTTTCTCTCGTCATACGACCCCTGACCTCTTGGTCTGCCCCGCTTACTGTTTGTCCAAGAAAGTGAAATAACGCAACTTTCTTTCAAAGTCAGAACATTCCCATTGATGACCGGTAACGCTAACATTATCTCTGACTTTTCAGTGCTTGCTGCACTCTTTTCTGCATTTTCTGGACTTAAAAACAAAAACTAAAAAAAACAATTGTTTCTCCTTGTTGTTAAACTGCTACAAATGTGATATTTATGTATGATCTGCCTTACGCCCTGGTTGACAGCATTGGCAACATCAGTAAACAAGTGATTTTTATTTTAAAAAATAACATTTAAAAAATCAAGTTTCACAATCAAAATTGTGATCTATTTTTGAATCTCACAACTTTTCTTTCATTCCTGTCATACGTCTTTCTTTCCACTGATTCTCCATCCTTTTTTTTTTTTTTTTTTTGGGCGAGTATAAATAAATTTAATTCAAAAATAGTCTGAAACCTGTTTTTTAAAGATGTAATATAAACTCCATGTCGATAGACCAAACCTCTTTAGGTATGTTCATTTAGGACGTCATTAAATTCAAAGGGTAAAAGATTATTTTCATAATTGACAGGATGGTCTGGTGCCCTGGTAACAAATAATAATGATGTGGCCTTTTGTTTCTCTCTACAATAAAGAGAAACATCATGGATATTCTTATGCTGCTCAGTTTTAAATGGTAAATTCTAAATGTTCTTTGTATAAAAGATTCAAAAGCATAATATTGACTATTTGTTCTGCCAGACCTGAAAAATGTTTTCTTCTTTGTGTGCGAGTTTAACATGATTTTAAGCATGTGTTTTGTATCTTACCTGAAACTTCTGCAGGTCGTATTTGTATGTTGGTCCGACCTTAAGGTTTGCTTCGGACTCTAGATGTGCATTGTACTCTCCACTCATGGCCAGGCTCATAGCAACTACACACAGAAAACACAAACACATTGACTACAGGAAAGCCTGTGACTCGATGCCCCACACATGGATCCTGAAGTCCTTGAAGCTGTAACACATCAACAGGACACTAAGAGTCTTCATTGAGAACTCAGTGGGAATGTGGAAGACGACTCCAGAGGTCACTTCAAAGCCAATTAAACAAGTCAGCAACAAATGTGACATATACCAAGGATATGCTCTGTTCTCACTCCTGTTCTGCATGGGCCTGAACCTCCTCAGCCAGATGATTGCAAGGAGTAGCTAGGGACACCGGTTCCAAAGTGGAACAGTCATAAGTCATCTCCTCTACATGAATGACGTCAAGCTGTATACCAAAAATGAGCGAGACATCGATTCACCTCACCAGGATATACAGCAAGGACATTGGGATGGCATTTGGACTTGATAAGTGCAGCTGAATGGTGTCCAAGAGAGGCAAGGTGATCCCAGCTGAAGGGGTTGAACTACCTGAAGGCAACATTACAGATGTCCAAGACAGCTACAAGTACATTGGTATACCGCAGACAAATGGCAACCAGGATGAGGCCACAACCAAATACCTAAAGAGAGTAAGGCAGGTCCTGAAGAGCCAGCTGAATGGTAAGAACAAAGTCCAAGCCACCAACACATATGCAGTGCTAGTCATCAGATACCCTGCTGGTTTAATAGCCTGGAATAGTGTACAGGAACATCTGTACTGAGTATGAACTGGAAGTCCCGCAGTCAAAGTGGGAGACTCCACCTAAGGTGGTGGAGAATGGCAGGGCTAAGATACTGTGGGACTTCCAGATCCAGACTGACAAACAGGTGATGGTGAACCAACCAGAGCTTGTGGTTGAAAAGCTACAGAAGAAGGCAGTGGTGATAGATGTGGCAGTCCCAAGTGACTGTAACTAGTGCAGTTAGATGGAGTGTGAAACTGAGACAAGAGATGCTGCACCCATTACAAATACACACACAAGACATTCCCCTTCAATTGCAGCAGAATAATCATAAGATAGATGGTTTTAGATTATTCCGTTTTGTAGTAAGTGTTTATCAGGAAAAATAATCAAATCCAAAATGCTTGTTTTCACTTCTAATTAACTTAAAAAAAAAAAAATTAAATATAATTCAAAATAATTAGATATCAATCCCAAGGTCAGTCTCAATTTGTCTAAAAGAGAACTATTCAGGAACCTCGGGAGCTGAATCCACATGGATTGGGACAAGCATGAGTATGTCAGAAAATGTGACCTGGTTAAACGTACCGCCAGGATGCAGGAACGTGATGTGTCCCGTTCCCGTGTTCTCATCGTAATCCACTCTCTCCACCTCTCCTCCACCTCTGCTGGGTCGAGAAAAACTCATCTCCAGCCGGTCCTTCATCCTCTCCGCCGGCATGGCAGGAGGAATATCAAACACTTCCAGCTCCTTTCTGGAGACATCGAGGTGGACCTAAAAGGATAAAAACATTATTAGAAAGGCGTGTTTGGTGGCCAGCTCGAGGAATCTGTCAATAAAAGCTTTCTTTGCAACAAAACAGAAACACTAATACAAAATGGTTGATCGCATTATTTGCTTCTTTTGATTGTTAAACCATTTTGGTTGCATTAAAAAAAAAGTGTCAGATATTTAAGAGTACCTGAAACTTCACAGGAGTTTCCATGGTGATTCCTTTAGGTTTCACATCCAAAGTGATGCCCTCACAGGACACTTGGCATTTGGTCATCTTCAGGATCTTAGAGGCCACTGGAGGACCAACAGCATGGCAGTCATGTTGGAGTATTTCATTTACGCTTTGAGTTAGAAGAAAGTAATGCTGTACATGTGTATTATAGGTATCATTACAACAAAGTTGGATATTTACATATATAACATGTTGACTTTGATCAACAACAGGTCCAATGAATGAAATAATTATCTGATCTCGTTTTGACTCTGAATGTTTCCTCACTTACAGAATAATGAATAATCTCTATTTATTATTTTTTAATTTGGTTTTTTTTTTTTCCATTTTAATGGAGAGAAAAAAAATCAATGACAAATCCAGAAAAAAAAAACGTGAAATATGTGTTTGATCACATACAAACCAGGCAGAGTTCTGACTCCCACACTGGTTATGTGCCCAGGGATTTAAATGTAAAAATAAATTTAAATCCCTAGTTATAAAGCAACAGAATAAAAGGAATGCAGAGGGGGGTGTACATATTTGCAGTGTGTGTCTTCCACTCATGCCTGTCCTGTACCAACAGACACACCTCCTGTGTGCCAGCAGCAGATTTAACCATCAGGTGTACCTTTCTCCTCCTCAAAGGTGATGAGTGCCTGTCCTCCTCGGAGCAGCACTGCAGCTCTCTGGCTGATGGTAAACACTCCTCTGATCAGCTGACTGCTGTCCTCACACTCTTCTGTGTCCTCTTTCGCTGGAGCCAGAAACCTCACGTCTGTGTTCGGAATCTGAGCACAGATCTGAACAAGAAACACACAATTTTAGTTCAGCATCTGGAACATTAAAACCAATAATGTAAGTCTTACTGTTTATATGTCAGTATAGACAGTATACAGAACATGTGACTATAGACTATAGGAAGCAAAAAGACTATGAAGTTGAAAGTTTTCAAAAAGAGAGACCCATGAAGATGAGATTCAGAAAAAGCCTGTAGAAGTCTAACTCAGAGAGAACCTGTAAAAGTCTGGTTAGAGACAAGAACCTGTAAAAGTCTGGTTTAGAGACAAGAACCTGTAAAAGTCTGGTTAGAGACAAGAACCTGTAAGAGTCTGGTTTAGAGACAAGAACCTGTAAGAGTCTGGTT
>NC_051435.1:20645492-20658012 GCF_001649575.2 Kryptolebias marmoratus | reverse complement strand
TTAGAGACAAGAACCTGTAAGAGTCTGGTTTAGAGACAAGAACCTGTAAGAGTCTGGTTTAGAGACAAGAACCTGGGAAGGTTCTATTCAGAGAACCTGGGACGTGTCTTTAGCCTCACCTTAAACTTCTGCTGCAGTTTCGTGGACTCAGCTCTCTGAGCCTCCAGCTGGTCCTGACATCTTCTCAGTTTATCCAGTAAATCTTGTTTCTGCTTGGAAAGCTTCTTGATTTTAGCCTACAGAAAAGAGCGAGTGAAAAACGATGCTCGTTTCCAACAGACCTGTGACAGAAACAGCGAGGAGCCTACCTGCAGAGTTTCAAGGTTCTGGTCGAACCCCTCCTGAGAACTCTTCTGTTTCTCCAAACAAGCCAACATCTCCTGCTGAGCCTTCTTCTTCACATCCTCTTCATCCAGCCTTTCCAGGACCAGTCTGCATTTCACATCATCAGCTTTCTCCACTTTAGTCTGAACAAGATCACAGAGAATGACTTAAAACTTAAGTTGAAAGAAATGACCTGAAATTACAGTAAAAATGGTGGCCATCTTAAAAACCAAGCTGGCTGACATCTAATGTAAGTTGTGACAACTCCAACATGTTCGTTGAGGCTGAAAATACAGAGTCTAATTGCCATTTCGAGCAAAACAAAAATGGTCTTTCTACTCGTGTATAAATGTTTGAACAGCATCTGGAAATTGAACCCAAGGATGAACCCGAATTGTGGAGGTCAACAGTTCTCTTTCTGATATCTGGGCTGATTTCTTTTGATTTTCCTACGATATCACACAATGGAGCAGTGTGTTTGAGGTGTGCGTTAAAATGTATCCATAGGTGTGCATCTAATTAACTCAAATGTTGTCAACTAATCAATCAAAAGCTCCCAAAGCCAAGACATTGTCATCTGGGCTTTAATAAGTTGTTTAAAAGGGAAATAAATCTTGGTGTAAGTAAATTTGTGACTAAATTAGGCTAGAATTCATTGGTGTGAATATGAATTTATTTATCAGGCTAAATGTAAGTTTTTATATTCACACTGGATTTTGGCACTTTCAGTACTTCATAGTTGTGTCACTATTCACCCTCCATATTTAAGGCTTGTAATTTAGCACATTTCGCCTTCCATAGATCCACTCTACAGGAATTTGACTTTTACTTTCATTTCTTCCTAAACGTCAAAAAGAAACACATTTCTTTTTTTTTCGGTACCAACCAGACCTTTGAGAGACTGTTCTTTTAGTTATGAAATTAGTTTTAAAGAACATTCCGTGTTTTAAATTTAACACCTTTCAGGAATAAAAAAACGGGGAAGAAAGCACAAACATGGCGTTTCCGCTTCACCAAAATACACTAACACAACTAACAAACATAAAATAATATGATCACATTTGGATGAAACGTCTCTATGAGTTTTCCTGAAGTGTCATCCTACCTTGAGCTCCTGCAGCTCTTCAAGAGCCTGTTTAAAACTCTGATCTTCCGCACCGCCGCTCATCTGACAACAAAACAGATTTACTGTCACCACAGTCCGTCAACACAAACACACTGACAAAAAAAACCCAAACGTCAGAAGCAAACTCGATCTTTTTTGTTTTGTTTTTTGTTTTATACCCCTAAATCAGCTGTACTGTCCTACCTTTAAAGCGTTTTATTTCTCCTGCGGAAGTCCAAACGAAAGAAGAAGAAAGCAAAGTTAGAAAACGTCGCAACAGTTCAGGCTACGGCGACCCGGAAGGCGCAAACGGAAAGTGAAACTTAAAGCGGCCGGGGAGGGACAGGTGTTGTGCCGAAAAGTGACGAGCCACCAGAAAGGGCTCACCTGCCGCGGGAGCGCGCGCAGCCTGTCTGTCGCTGTTTCTGCCGCTTTAGTTTAAAAACGAACAATATAAACACTAAAAGATGTATATGTATATGCTCAAGATAATAGGAAAGATGTTTTTTAGTTCAACTGTTATTTTTTTTTTCTCCAAAACGTGTGATGTTCTGTTTTGGAGGGGGTCGTCAGTTCAAGTGTTTGTAGTTTATCATAAATCTGCACTTTTCAGTTCCACATAGGATTATAGCCAAATAAATAAAGTTTTGGCTATTTGTTTGCACACATTGCTTATATTTGGAGCCCTACTGTGACCTAACTGTACTGTGATGAATCTAATAAATCACAGTTGCGTTGATTCTGTTGATTTTGTTATGTGTAATTTGTCTGTATTATTACCAATCACACAGTTTTTAATGTTTAAATACTTTTAGCGACAAGAATGTCCATACATTTGGATTTTCCAATATAACCCTAACAATGTGAGTGTTTACTAGTCCAGATGTGACCTCCATGACCCTTCCATAGGAGATGAATGGATGGATAAAGTTGATTAGCTGTGACAGCCATCTTGATTCAGATCGACTCCAACAGGTAATCAGTTATAGATGGACCACCAGTGATTGTTTTCTAAGAGTTTCAATGAAATTCGTCCAGTGGTTAATTAGATATTTTGCTAACAGACAGACAGTGTTGACTCCAAACAGTGAATGGTAAAATTTGAAACAAAGATCTTGCACAATTTCTTAGTGCTCAGAATATGTGTTTGTGTGTTGGGGATCAGTCACATCTACTGACACATTAAATTTTGGTCAATATCTGTAAAACTGATTCAATGTAGCCATTTTGTTTAAATGTCAGTTGGCTCTGGCAACCATCTTGCATATTTAACTAAAAATAATGATGCTACTGAAATACATCTTGTATGTAAAAATAGCATCAGTGCATTATGAAGACACTGGAGTTCATCTTTTTGTCTTGATGTAAATCATATGAAAATAAATTGTAAAAAAAGCCAGCTTGACGCTCTGGGACAGACGTGCTCCAGGAGCTGAGCTGTGACATCATCACGCCCAACGTGCCTGCGTAAGCGTGACTAGCATTAACAGGGCGATTGCGCATGCGTGGCTCACATCGGATGTTGAAGCTGACGGGACACAAACTGAGACGTTAAGAAACGTATTTTGGAGATGTTTTGGTTTCAGGGCTCCATTCCTGATGCCATCAGCTCTGCTAAACGGCGCAGTTTAATCTTTGTCGTTGTCATTGCAGGTAAGATTAGGATTATCTATTTATTTTGAGGTGTCAGACAGGTTTTAGCCGCTAAACACGAAGCTAAAGTGCTAGCTATCCCTAGGTATGATAGCTTTATTAGCCATTAGTCAGCTGTCACTGACAGTATCCTGTTGAAGAAATGTGACGCATACTTGAAGGAAACGAAACACAACATCATATAAAACTTCTTGCTGTACTAATATAACAGTTTATAAATATATTTATACACCTCTTTAGTCGCTTAGCTGTACTCTGCATTTTATAGATGTTTTTACAAATACGTGATGACATTCACCCTTTAACCAGCCGCAAACAGTACCCTACATGGGTTACAACCAATCACATGTAAAATGTTAGTTAAATTAATGTTTTTAAAACCAGGTAACCTATTATTCATCATTCTAATCCATTTAAGGGATTAGGTTTAACTAGTATTAGTGAATTAGCTTTTCATCCAATGCAGCTTTTTTTAAATCAAAGTTAATTTCCTCATCATGCAGCAAAGAATAAATGTCCCTGGTGATCTCTCTCAGGTGACGATGAGCAGTCAGCACAGCTGATGTCCAGCTGGGAGGATGACCGAGTCTCCGAGGAGGCACACAGATCTTGTGTCGCCATCAAAGTGGATGCCAAGAGGTACTAATGTGTGACACGTGCTGCGTACCATTCAGTATATAAGGTTGAAGTTTAGTCTTTATGTCTGAACATTGTGTAATTAAGCTCTAGTGTCCTCATACCCCTCGTTTAATATATACAGAGTTTTCCACAAGGCTGTAAAGTAGCGTCCAGTCACTGTTACTAATGTATTTTTTTTTACCTTTATACAACTACTCTGACATTATGTTGCTTTATTGATTATTGGCAGAAAATAAACTGTTGAGGTTGAGCCGTAAACCTTTATTTAACAACGCTTACACAAACATGCATCCTTCAGACCAGCAGTTACCAAACTTCTTAGCTTTCAACCCACAAAACAAAAAGCTGCATTAACCCCTGACCCCGACTGACTGTTGCTGGATGAAGCAAACAAACGTTGCTAAGAAGTCATTTAACAAAGGGTTTTGTAAACCCATTCTGTCACATTCATTTGGGACTATAATTTTTTATTTCTTTGTAATAGATGAGGTTAAATGTGCATGTGACAATAATTTCCAAAGTTAATTTGATTTCTGAAGATCTTCTCAAGATGTCCGACTTGGTGTTTCATGGCTCACATTGGGGTCCCAACCCCAACTTTGGGAACCGCTGCTCCTCTTCGTAAATAACTTAACAACAGCAGCAGCAGCAGCTGTATTTTCTCCTTTTTTCTGTGTACAGATGCTGCTGCTGCTGGTGGATCAACCACTTCAGTACAGGTTTATGCTAGGCTTTCCCTGGAGATGACTCAGTGCAACACTTTCACAAGAGATTAGGCTTGTGGACTGAGGATTGCTCCTTCTGTCTCTGTGTCTGAGGTTTTAAAATGATTCAGATCTAACCTCAAATGTACAGTGACACTTTGTCATTTATTATGCAAAATGGAAAAGCTGTGTGTAAAAGCCTAAATCCTGCAGCTTGTAGCTCCTCCTTTAGCAGCAAGAACTCTGTGGTGGTTTTCTTTAGGCCTTTATCAGTCTCTCACATGCTTGTGAATGAATTTTGGACCATTCCTCTGTACGGCATTGCTTCAGTTCATTGACCTTGTTAAGGACCTATCTCATCATTTCAGTCAGGTCGAGGTTCTGGACTCTGACTGGACCGATGCTGCACCTTGATGTTCTTCTTTTTGAGCCGTTCTGTTGTAGATTAGCTGCTGGGTTTGGGATCATTGTTCTGTTTTATGACCCAGTTTGGTCCAAGCTTCAGATGGACACATGGTCCCACATTTGACTCCTGAGTCCTTTGGTCTCCGGAGGCGTTCATGTCGACTCGATGACTGCAAGGAGCCCAAACCATCAGCCCTCCACCTCCGTGCTGACAGCTGCTATGAGGCGTTTGTGCTGATATGCTGAGTTTGGTTTTCTCCAAACACCTTGCCGTGCATTGTGGGTAATCATTTCTACTTTAGTCTCACTTGTCCAAAGGACGTTGTTCCAGAAGTCTTGTGGTTCCTTCAGAAGAATCTTTCCAAACCTGAGTGCTGCCATGTTCTCTTTTCTTTTCTTTTTTTCTAATTGTCCCTACGTGACCTTTAACCTTTAACCTGCTTCCTGAGGCCTGTCAAGTCGGAGATATGGAGCACTTGGGAGCAATGTGTGACGTTGGGATGAATTTTCTGGGACGTCCACCCTCGGTGGGATCGTCAGCCATCTTAAATGTTTTCCATTTGTGAATAATGCTTCTCTGTAAAATGATTGACTCCTAATAGTTTCGAAATGACCTTTAACCTTTCCCTGTCCCTTTTACTGTTACACATCATGCCAAATATATTCTTAATGACAGAAACATCTAAAAGCCGTCTCTCTACAAGGTTCTTCAAGGTGATCTACAAAGGTCTGTTATGGGTGTCAGTTTTCATATCAGGACACAGCTTCTAGTATTTTAAACTTAAAGAGTGACGCTGGTGGAAAGGGCAGGGGAGGGGGTCTGTCTCTCTTGAACCTTTGTGAGTTCATGTTAAGTAATCAGAAAATATTTACCTCAAAGCATGTAAGGCTGCTGGTGAGGGAGAAGTTAGGGGTTTAAAAACTCTGAATTCTTCGTAGTTTGGTGCAGATAAAATCACCTTTTTGATTCAAAATCCAGTTCTAAGATGATTTTTAAACCAAATCCTAGTCATTTTTATTTGAGGTATTGTAAAAATAAATAAATATATTGTGATATGACCTTTTTTTTTGTTGTTGTTTTGATATATGAATGACAAGACTCCTTTGAAAATTATGGAATTGGATTTTTGAATTTTCCAAGTCTGGGTAAGTAATGTAAAAAGAAAAGAAAAGGGGAAAAAAATACAAAGCCTGAGAAAAACTGATCAAAAAGTATTCTGTCTTGGCAAAATACTTTTGTGAATATTTTCTCAAAGTTTGATGCATAATGATAAATAAAATATATTTAATGTTAGGGAAACGCTTCCCAAATCCAATTTTTAGCATACAGATAACAGAACATCTTAAATGTACAAACAATAAAAGTTTTCATGTTATAATTGCTTTCATGCTCCAGTTTTTAGTTCTATCAGGCAATGAAATGTAACGTACTGGTCATTATAGTTCTTTAACAGAAATTAGACGGCAGGTCAGAGCCTGAAATCAGAACCAGACAAGAAAACTGCAATTGGTGCATTTTTTTTAATGTGCTTAATTTTATTCTTATTTGTTTTCTTCTCATAGTGACACGTGCGTGCAGTTCTCCCAGATCTGTATCCTTTCTTCTTCTAAATGTTGTTTAATTTGTTAAATGTCTAGTAATTCGTATTTGTCGTTTCATGTGTACCAAAATGAAAGGAACGTGTTTGTCCGGTCCAGATGATGTGATGAAGTGGTCCTTTCTGTCAGATATGAGCAGATGAGACGTGATGCGGATGATGAAATGACTCTGTAAATAAAATGTTCCTTAACTGAGCTGTACCTGTTGAAAGACCCCGTGGTCTGCATCCCCTCCAGCTTCTTTATTGGAGACAATGGGATTCCTCTGGAGGTCATAGCGGGATCTGTGTCTCCTGATGAGCTGCTGAAGAGAATCAACAAAGTTCAGCAGGTAATTTCACTTTGTAAACAGGACTGTGTTCATCTCCAAACACTGTATAAAAAGGCACAACCTTTTTCCTCTCTGTCTGGCATTAAGTCAAATTACAGCTTTCCTGTTTTAGGTCCGTTAGGATCCCCAAAATTATTTCGATTTGCTAAATGTTCAAATAATAAGAGAGAATTAATAGTAAAGATTAAAGAAAAGAATTTTAAAAATCTTTGAAACGTTCAAGTCACTAGTTTAAATACACTGAGATTACTATTCTTAAATGATATGAAAGCCCAGATGATGATGTCATGGCTCTGGGAGCTTTTGATTGGTTAGTTGACAACATTTGAGTTAATTGGAGGCACACCTCAAACGCTCTGCTTCTTTGTGGGACATCATGGGGAAAATCAAAAGAAATCAGCCAAGATATCAGGAAGAGAACTGTTGACCTCCACAACTCTGGTTCATCCTTGGGTTCAATTTCCAGATGCTGAAGATGAATTTCTTCAAACTTTTATACACGAGTATAAACACCACGGGAACGTCCTGCCATCATTCCACTCAGGAAGTAGACAGGTTCTTTGTTCCTGAGATTAACATGTGTTGGTGTGAAATGTGTGAATCAACCCCAAAACAAAAGCAAAAGATCTTGTGAAGATGCTGCTGAAGCTGGTCAGAGAGTCTTTATCCACACAGAAACCAGTCCTGAACCAACATGGACTGAAAGGCCACTCACAGAGGAAGAAACCATTAATCCCAAAGCAACATAAAAAAGACAGATTACAGTTTACGAATGCATACAGGGGTAAATATTTTAATATTTAGAGATGTCTCCTTTGGTCTGATGAAACTAAAGTTAAACTGTTTGGCCACAATGAGCATTGTTACATTTGGTGAAGCATGTGAATGGCAGTATCATGTTGTGGGGTGTTTTGCACAACTTATGTCGAAATACTGAAGCAATATCTCAAGACATCAGCCTGGAAGTTAAAGATCGAGCACGAATGGGTCTTCAAATGGACATTGACCCTCAGCATTCTGCCAAATTAGTTACATAGTGACTGAAAGACAACAAAGTCAGTGTTTTGGAGTGGCCGTCACAAAGCTCTGCTCTCAAACTTGTAGAAATGTTGTGGGCAGAGCTGAAAAAATGTGTGCGAACAAAGCGGCCTACAAACCTGACTCAGTTCCACCAGTTCTGTCAGGAGGAATGGGACAAAATTCCAGCAAACTATTGGGAGAAGCTTGTAGAAGGAAACCAAAACATCTGACCCAACTTTTACAGTTTAAAGGCAATGATACCAAATAGTTCTGTGTTTGAGCTCTTATCATTCGGTCATTTAACAAAGATAAATCATTTTGGGAATCCTAAAACAGCAAAGGTTTAGTCTGATTTAATGTCAGACAGGGAGGATAAAATGGTTCTGCATCTGAAGTTACTGAATGGAAACCATTTTTTTTGTCCTAATTTTCTACTTGTTTTTCTGACAGATGCACATTCAGGAACTTGGCAGTGCCGGAACAGTAACACAACCCAGTGCTCCTGTGCAGACCACCCCACCTGCTACAGTACCAGCCTCAGCCTCGACTCCAGAAGGTCCTGTTGGGTCCGAATCAGCAGCCAGTGAGCCTGGAGCCGAACCACAGCTTGGAAAAGGTGGGCATACCTGGATAGCTAATATTGATCCGTAAAATTCCAAGCTTGACTTTGAAATATGCGCATTTTCCTGTTTGCTAAACAGTTTTTCTGTTAGTCTTGGGGGGAGGTTGATTTGGTAACAACCGAGGTCATGTCTGACCCGAGTTGATTCAGTGTGGCAGCAACTTTACAGCTGCAACTTCAAGGTTCAACGCAAAGGCAAAGCTCAGGAGGTTATGAGCTGAACAAAAGGAAAACATCTCCAAGTTCTGCAAAACGGTGGTGCAGTCTGGTCTGTCTGCAGGTTCAGACAGACTGCACCATGAACACTGAGGACAGAGTCTCTGAGTTGTTCGGGATGACTCAGACCTGATTCTGCTCATGTTTCCACTCAGGTGTAGGTTTTATACACGGGAACAACTACATGTAGCCACACAATGATCAGTATTGATGTAATATTGTGTAGATGTGTTACAGGAGTGGGGCTGATGTTGTAGTAACAGGGATTTTTGTGTTGTTTTTTCCACTAAAGAGACGAGGGCTCATTGTTAAGCTGGTTCTTGGCTGTTTTTTCTTTTCCAATAAAAAGTTACAAACCAGTATGGTTTTCCACAGTCAGAGGGCCAGCTTGCAGCCACATCATTAAGCGTCTCTGCTGGTAAATGATTGATCCTCTTTCTGTTGTCTCTGTAGAGGATCAAAGTGCAGAGCAACACTTTATCTTCTCAGATCGCAGTGCTTGTGTCATCGTTGCTGCAAACGCATGTCTCAGTGGCCGCTTTTCCATCGTGCAGTCTCAGCCCGACTCGGTTCTGCACCGTCTGGGTACTTCTCCGTATTAACTGGGTGCCGCCTCGATGCGGGCGGGTCCTCGTAGCGCGGTCGCCCGAAACATAACACCAACGAGTACACCAGTGATATAAAATCATAAAACACTAACCATTCTCAGTCGTGGTTACTTATGCAGTCACTTATTTTACATTCCATATTTTTTATTTAATTATTAATTAAGTATTACTCTGAAGAAGTTCAATTTTACTTTTCACACTGAAGTTTTTTTTTATTATTATTTTTTGTATAAAAAGACAATTTATATTGACCACAACTGATTTATGACACCAATAAAAGCATAAGTCATACTTTTTATGGGCACTGAGTTAGTGGCTTGAATTTATTTAACTTCAAAACTGATTTTTTTTTTTTTCCTGTAGTTTATCTTTTGCTTTATTTTGGCAAAGTGTCAAATTGTAAGCAAAGTCATTTATTATTATTTTGTTGGTGTTTTTCCATTTAGGATTTGTCTCGAGTACTGTGGAAGATGGCAGGCCCTCAAACACTCAGCCTCCTGCAGCATCTTCAGCTCAGGCTGCTGAGGAGAACCTGGATTCTAAGGTAGAAAGGTAAGGACAATTTTCACTTGTGTTTAATTCTCTATAACAAAGACAGGATCTCTGACAGTCAGAGTTCATCACTATGAGAAAACTGATATTTCTCTGAGATTAAGTCACAAACAGTCCGCCTACTTTTACCTACAAAACAAACCTAGATGTTCGTTTAGTTTCAAGTTAAAACGTTGTCATCAGCAGCTTCAAAAACTGTGATCTTCAGTTGTAACCTTATTTACTCTTATATACAAAAGTTTGATAAAGTACTGAAAACTTTTGAGTTTTGCTACAGTGTCCAGTTTTGACATTTGTAAAAACACTAATATTGTCTTTCATTAAACATCATTCGGAGCTTCAAAAATGCAGTTTATTATCATATTTTCTGCACTATAGGCACAGGATTATAAGGCACACTGTCAATGAATGGTCCATTTTCAAACTTTTGTCATATATAAGGCGCACCTTCGTGCACCTCCCAATTTTTGTAACTTCACGCGGACCGCGCTCCGTTCAAAATGGATGATTTTGGTGCTCTAGCGGAGCTGGTTCACCTCTATCAGCATTTATATGATCCCTCTATGAGAGATAATCAAACGGTTCAAAAGTCACGGAAGAATACTGCACCGACGTAAGCGTCAAGTATAAACGCCTGCGCGACTATAACTGAGCCTTAATGCTGCAAGCGGTGCAGCTTTGTAGTTTACCAACGTCGTGCTAAAACATTACGACTTCTTACATATATAAGGTGCTCTGGATAATAAGGCGCACTGTCGTTTTTTGAGAAAATTGAAGGCTTTTAAGTATGCCTTATAGTCCGGAAAATACGGTACATAAAAACTGTAAAGTACTCTAGCTGCCCCTTCACCTCTCCGGTCATTCTCATTGTAAAATCTGTTTGCTTGTCGTCAGATTGACTAAGAAATTGGAAGAGAAACGGGAGCAAAGGAAGAAAGGAGAAGAGGAGGTAAGGAGATGTTTTCTAAAAAGTTTTGCAGAACTAAAAAAAGAAAAAGAAAAATTTACCATCTGAACTTTGCAGCCTTTTTTTAAAAATCTTTTTTAATTATTTTTTTGTCATTCCTGTGACACTGACACACTGCGTCATGGTTCCTTTAACTTTTCCGCCTCGTTCGTTTTCGCGTTCCCTCCTTCAGAATGAAATCAGAAAAGAAATGGAGCGCAGGAAGATGGGGAAGAACGTTCAAGATTTCAAGAGGAAACAGGAAGAGGACAACAACAAGCGGATCCTGGAGGAGAGGAACAGAGAAAAAGCCGAGGAGAAGGCTGCCAGGGAGCGTGTCAGGCAGCAGATCGCCATGGTAACCTGGTCTTTTTGTCTCCTTAAATGTAAAAAAAAAAATGGAAAAAAAAAATTCAGTTTGAACCTTGTGGTTGGTATCTGTCCCTTAGCAATGAGACACATCACCAAATGTTCTTTCTTCTCATCTGAGACTAAAATATCTCTAAAACGATCTGTGTACATGCCGAGTTAACAATCTACAGAACGTGTTCACACAGCTCCACGCTGCCTGGAGGTATAATTAAAGAAAAACATGAGGATTTCTATCCTCATACATTTGATCTTATTTCCGACATACCTCGATTACACACAGTATGTGTATTTCTTGGCTTTCAGTTCTTTCTGCCTTCATGTGCTCACTCATTCACCTGTTCACCCTCACAGGCTAAAACAGCACTAATGATTTGAATCAGAAAAAAGAAATTAATAATTCAGTGGTTTTCTTAGGTCCTGTTTACACAAGACCGATCTCTTGAAATATTTGTGGGTTTTTTGAGGCAAATAAACAAGACAAAAACAAAACACATTTACATGGATACAGCTGTGCTCAGTGAATCTGCTGTAGTTTCCATGCCAGGCAGGGTTGCCAGAAAAGAAATGATGAACTGTCATACTGTCACTTTAAAATGATTGTATTTTGAGCCAAACTATCATATGTGCTGAGTGAGGTGTGCTTTTTCAGAGGGGGGAGATTGTAAGATTAGCTGTGTTGTGATTGGTGAACATGTGCACAGAAAAGGAGGGACTTGACTATGTTATAAAATTGTAATTATTGTATATCTGGCAACACTAATGCCAGGCTTTCAATGAGATGCACATGCAGTCTGGAGCATGGAAACAATCCCATTCAAAATGGTGAAACATGGATGTTTGTTTGGACTTACAGTGAGGTTGGGTTGCTCCTACGTGTTGAAAAGCATGAGCAACACAAACAGCACTCTGCTGTCTGCTGTTGTTGATCTACTCGTGCATGTGCAGAACAGCTATTGACTGCAGCCATCTGTGGTGCGCATTTGTGATTTCACACCACTGCCGAGGGTCGCCGGAAAATCTCCACTCTGAGACCTGGGTTCAGAAAGCTTCAGTTCCTGATTAAACAAGCGCTGCTGTCGTGTACACGAATGTCTGAACTGCAGCAGAAAATCTACTACTTCACTCAAAAACAGCGTTGTGTAAACGGCCCCTTAATGTCCTAAAGTCTCAGACCTGAAAACAAGATTCTGGTTTAAACAGAAAAACTTTTACTGCAGTAATTTGCTGAGTGTAAAAACAACTCGAATGTTATTTATTATTATCGTTATTTTACTTTATATTATTTAAATTCAAAAAAAGTTAAAAAACAAAAACAACTGGACTTCTATTCTGTAGTTGAAGACGTTTCGCTTCTCATCCGAGGAGCTTTCTCAATTCAGAAATAGAGAGTGTGGAGTTGAGCTTTTAAAGCTGAGATGTGATGT
>NC_051435.1:20641579-20645352 GCF_001649575.2 Kryptolebias marmoratus | reverse complement strand
ACTGACTGGGGATCAGGCCTAAAGCTCCATTATATGTTTTTGAAAGCTGAAATCTGAGACCTCCTCCTCTGTTTAATGTTGGTTTCTCCTTTTTGACATAGATGGCTTCTTTTACCCCCCTCTCGAACCATCTGTCTTTTTTTGAATTTACTATGGCCTGAATGACTGAGAATCTACACCAGCATTTATATTATTTACATTTTTATTAATCTAAAGCAGGCAATAGTTTGTTGATTTAATTTTTTTTTTGTTTAATTTGTGAATGTTCTGTCTGGACCGCTCTTAGTTTGAGTGCAAAAGAGAAGGTGTATGGATTTAGTGAAGGAGGAGTGTTGGTGTGACACAGGAGGATGCTGGGACAGGGGAGATGGAGAGAAAAGGAGGAGCTGAAAGAAGAATTGCGACTTATTTTGTAAAAAAGATGAGATTCATTTGTTGGAACTGAGATCTCAGTTGAGCTAACCTGTGATTCACATTTTAGGAATAGTACAACTTTAGTGCAAACGCAGATATTTCGTGGAGTGAATCAAAGGTCATTTCTGAAACGCTGCAACATCATTTTTTGGCTGAACTCTCTCCGTCCTCCGCAGGACCGGGCTGACAGAGCTGCCCGCTATGCCAAAACCCAGGAGGACGAGAAGGCCGCCAAGCAGGCCCTTCTGCAGTCCAGGCAGGCAGACCAGGAGGCAAAGAAGGAGACGGCGCTCAGAGAGAGGAGGTAAATAAATAATTCATGCCTGTGTTACTTTGAACGAATACCTCCCACGTAAACCTTGTTAAAACTGGTCACATCTATTTACAGCAGCAGGCTCGACCAGTAAGCACTGTGTTCAGCGCAAGTTTTGATCTAACGGTGGGATTTGCACGCCCTTGGAGGAGCGTTTCCACCTTAGATGCACTAAATTAGGAAGAAAAATGAAACAAATTTCAGAGCGGTCTGCAATCAGACTGCAACAATCAGCTGTCGGTCATCGGTTACTGGGAGGATTACTGCTCCGTCTTTTTTTTTTTTTTATTCAGCAGGGTCTGTTTTCAGTGGTAAACAGCAGCTTTTTACTTGGTTTTCAATGCAGTGCTCCCATTTTTTTACGCATAAAAATCTAAACATTACATTATACTCTCAGCAGTAATATTGATTATATATACTGATATATAACAAAAGACAGCTTCTGTGCAAAACTTTATTAAATATTGTACCATTTCTGGTATACTGTCCTTCCATAGACTGTTGATTTCTCATGTAAAGGCAGTGGGCTCTAAACATTATAATGGTTGTTGTTTTGGAAAACTACCAGTATTAATTTGTCTTTTGTGTGTGTGTGTGTGTGCTCAGTACCATTGCAAGGATACAGTTCCGACTCCCAGATGGTTCGTCCTTCACCAACCAGTTCTCCCCACAAAGCAGACTACAGGAGGCTTGGGACTTTGCTGCTGAGGTTTGTCTGTCTCATTCAGATTCAACTTCTGCAAGTCTGATTTTTCTAATGATAGCATTTTTTAAAAAAAAAATCAAATTTCCACAAAAACACGATTGATTAAATGTACCAGCCTCCATTACGCAGAATTGCTGTAAAAGTGGTGTTGCTTTTGCAGAGGGTGGGAAACCGTTACGGTCACTTCGCACTGGCAACCATGTTTCCTCGGC
Source organism: Kryptolebias marmoratus (assembly GCF_001649575.2). Classification (NCBI taxonomy): domain Eukaryota; kingdom Metazoa; phylum Chordata; class Actinopteri; order Cyprinodontiformes; family Rivulidae; genus Kryptolebias; species Kryptolebias marmoratus. Next base: position 20,643,707 of record NC_051435.1, on the reverse strand, counting down.
GAGAGTTCACCAACGAAGACCTGAGCAGGTCTCTGGTCGACCTGGAACTGACTCCAAGTTCTTCCGTCGTGCTCCTGCCAGTAAGTCCTTACCAGAGTCCACTCTGCACAGGTCCGTACATCAGACGAGTGGATGGATTCTGTTCATGTAAATCTAAGAACGTCACGCCACGTTCCAACACTCTTTAGTTCTGAGTACACAGAGCTGACTGTGTTTACAGTACTATGGAAAAGTTTTAATTGAACCCACATTCCTCTGTGTTTTCCTTCCAGTGATCCAGACTTTCCTGTAATTATTTGCTTTTATTTAAATCCACGTAACTTCAGCGGAGAATAAGTTGGTTTAACAAAGCTTCTATAAAGCTTTGATTGATGAGACATTGTGCCAACCTATCCAGTAAAGGATTTCTACTGTTAGGATGTTTGCGCTATAAACCCATAAGCTTTTCAGATCAGAAAAAATTGGACCGTGTTCCAATTGTATCCACATGTCAGTGTTGTTTTTGACAGCTTAAAGTTCAAATTGAATCTGTCCGTTACCAGCAGCCTGTCACAAAGACCCAAGTTGTTCCCATTTTCTTTAGCTGAATCGATGGAAAATACCAAAGATAACAGTTTGACAGAAAATTAATTTTTAGCTTTAACAAAGGGGTTCTCAAAGAGCTGTCAGCTGAAAACTTGACATCCAGTCAGTGATCAGCAGAAGGACGATGGACCTCTCAGGTCCTGGTTCGTTCCTGTTTAATGACATGACTTTCTCTTCGTCTGCTGTTTGTTTTTGAGGTGGGGCACTCCCTCGTTTTCTAGCACTGACTCCACAATACGTCGCAATGGTACAAGTACAAGGACTGAGACCGAAACAGCATCTGAAGTCCAAATGAAAACCCTGAAAGACTTTAACACAGTCTGGAGGACTATTGATCAAGACTACTTTAAAAGATGGCAGACATTAGCATTGGAAGGAAAACAGAAAGATAAAAGAGGTGGCTTAAAACTTACTTTAGGTGGAAGTTTATCATTTCTGTGGTGCTGTAAGTTGGACACAAAGTATTTGATGTTTAAAAAAATGGGAAATCTGTAGAAAACGGTTGCATGTAATATCTATATCTATATTAATGGACCCTTTTTGTTTGTCAGCAGTCAGGACGGCCTGCTAACACAGTGGTCCAGTCCTCTGGGAGTGGTATTTGGGCAGCTCTGGGCACACTCCTCTACCCTTTGTTAGCTGTATGGCGATTCCTCAGCTCCTTCTTTGTAACCCCAGCCCCCTCTGCATCAGCCTCCAGAAACCCCGGGCAGCATTTCAGCTCTCACACCAACTCAAATTCATCCAATGCAACCAAAGCCAAGAGGTGAGGAACACATTTCTCTATTGAAACTTGAAGGGGGAAAAAAAACAAAAGTTTTCCTCTGTCAAAGCAGTTCTCTGCAGTGGCTTGTTTCTGGCCTGTGCCATGTAAATAGGGGTGTAGAATTTGTGATTGAACAAAATGAAATGTAAAAAAAAAACATCTTTAATTTCTTAAAAACCTGTTTGCAAGTTTGTTGAATACTTAACATTTTAGGAACTTGAGTTTTTTGTTTTTAAAACAGTAAAATGTAAGGAAAACTGAGCCTGACAATAAACACAGTAACAAGACAGTCGCTAAACATATTTTCATGCTGGTCTCTATAAAAACGAGCCACCTGTACAGCATCTTACCAAAATTTATGAGCATTACTTAAACTGACTTAAAATACATATAAACAATTGCATAATTACTTTAAATATAAAACTAATAAATAAATGACTCCATCCATCCGTCTTCAGCCTGTGGTCGGGTTTTGTAGGCAGCAGATTAAGGAGTGAAGCCCAAATGTTGCTGTTCTCCAGATGGTTCTGGGTCTTTCCAGAACAAAATGCCAGGTTTGGGACACGAGAAATACCTCCAGAGAGAGGCACCCTGAAGAGATGCCCAAACCACCACAGCTGAGAGTTACAGGTGCTGGTCATAAAATTAGAATATCATGAAAAAGTAGATTGATTTCAGTAATTCCATTTAAAAAGTGAAACTTGTATATTATATTCATACATTACATACAAACTCATATATTTCAAATGTTTATTTCGTTTAATTTTGATGATTACA
>NC_051435.1:20622459-20640358 GCF_001649575.2 Kryptolebias marmoratus | reverse complement strand
CACAAGATTCTAATTTTCTGATATGATGAATTTGAGATTTTCATTTGTTGTCATTTGTAATCATCAAAATTAAACGAAATAAACATTTGAAATATATGAGTTTGTATGTAATGTATGAATATAATATACAAGTTTCACTTTTTGAATGGAATTACTGAAATCAATCTACTTTTTCATGATATTCTAATTTTATGACCAGCACCTGTACAGTGGCTCCACACCTTATCACTGCAGGTCTTAATGCTCTGTTCCAATTTTTGGCTCAATTCTGATTTTTTTGTTTTTTTTTGCGCAGTCGTTCACGTTACATTTTAAATGCCACCTCTGTCAGACTCCAGTGTTAACAGTCTCCAGCTCCCGAAATTACCCCCATACAAAAAGAAGATATGACTTCACACTCCACACGGCGAGTTTACTGAAGTAAATATGGACGCTGCCAGCGTCAGCATGTGTGCATTAATTTTAAAGTTGCTGTCCAGTCGGGGCCAACTGTACATCCAAATTGTAGAAGATCAAAGAAGACTGAGAAGAGAGCGCAGATGTTAACAATAAGCTTTATTGGAGCTGCGGCTGCTGCCTCTGTGCAGAGGCGTGAGTGGATGCAGAGACTGAGCCAAGAGTGGTTGAACTTTGACCTGAGGGAGCTCCGTCCTTTCATCCGACTTGAACGTTCACACTGCGGTCGCTTTGAGAAACAACAACCGTGTATCTGATTCAGTACCACATATGGAAACATTAAGCTTAAAAATACATCAGTGTAAGTTTTTTTTGTCAGAATCGGCACAGGAAAAGAAAAGTTGTTGGCTTTAAGTAAAATGAAAAGAAGGCTGTACTGGTGTCTGATGTCTGATACGCAGTGTATGTTGTGTTTTATTTAAAAGTACGACACAAGGGCTGAATTTTGCCTCTTTGTTTCTTTTTGCTGAACTCACGCCGGCGCTTTGTTATTCTGTAAATCTGTTCAGAGAAATTCCCTCAAAGCACAGTTTGGAGAATCAGCCCAGGGACTTCAAGAAAGACGGCAAAATCTGCCGGCTTCGGACTCAAGAGGACAACGAGGACGACAACAACACCTGGAACGGGAACTCCACCCAACAGATGTAGCTCGCCGAGCAGGAACGAGAGCTCTTCCCTCACCTGGATCTTTATGAATTTTATCTAACGAGTTTCTAATGAATTTCAAGCTGAATGTTCTGTTTTCTCTCCTCCCCCCCACGAAGTTCAGTCCCTGCAGCCCTGCACCTGGATTGAATGGTGAGATTAAAAATGATCAAATGAACTTCATCTAAACTTAACATGAGTGTTTATGTGTTGATTATAACATGGTTCTGTCTCCTGAATCGGGATCATATTGGAACAAAAATCCCAAAATTGCGAAACATCATTTAGGATTTTGCTCATAGCTTAAACATACATAAGGAATATGATTGTATCTTCCAACCAGTTCCTTTAACAGACCAAACTGACAGGAAAGGCCTCTTAAAGTCATCTTAAAATCTTTTTTTTTTTTTTTTTTGAGCCTGGTGTTCCATTATGATGCTGCATTTTGAATTCACAGTAACCTACGGTTACCTTACACTAGAATGAAATTATTCTTTTTAATGTATAAAATATTTGGTATAATAGCTTGCCATTGACAGAAGACCATATGTGTGTTGGTATTTGAGCTCTGCTGGGGTGGTGGCACCAACCTACAACACGTATGTTGTATGTTTTCTGATTCTAGTTACAATGGGTGACGTCTGTAGTTTTCCTCATTCAGCAATAAGAAATAAAGCATTTTGTTTCCAAAAACCTCTCAGTTGTGGTTGGTTATTTATCAGGCATAAAACTCTTACGACAGTACAAACCAGATGTTTACATCCACTGTATAAAAAGACACTTTTTCCTCTCACTGTCTGATATTAAATCAGATTAAACCGTTCCTGTTTTAGGTCAGGTTTTATTCAGGCATTTGATTAATAGAGATGTTTTGGGAACTCTGAATAAAAATGTTTTATTACTTGTTTCAAAGCCACAAGTTTACATCCATTTTCTTAGTATTTGGAAGCATCGCCGTTAAACTGTATGACCTGGGTCAAATGATTTGGGTTTCCTTCCATCTCTGCTCTGAAATGTTCTGTAGGATTGAGATCAGGACTTTGTGTTGGCCACTCCAAAACACTGATTTTGTTGTCTTTAAGCTGCTATGTAACTAATTTGACAGAATGCTTCCATTGTCTATTTGGAAGACCCAATTGTGCTGAATCTTCAACTTCCGTGTTGGTGTCTTGAGATTTTGTTTGAATTTTTCCACAGTCTTTCCCCATGATGCCATCTGTTGCGTACTGCAGCAAAACACCCCCACATCATGATGCTGTATTTCATAGTGTACAGTGAGGCTTGTCCAAGGGCGAGTCATACAGCCTTATCATGCCGATCCAGGCCTCCCAGCTGGATAAAGTTTCACATGGAGATGTGTTATGGAAATCTGGTATCACCTCCCATCATTTTTTAGCTTGATGCTCAGCTGAACAGGAGCCATTCAAAGATTGTCTTTCCACAATAAATTCTCTGGGCATGAGTCAGAGATAAAAAAAATAAATATTCAAAACCATTGGTGGTGATATTTGTAGGGTGGACAAACAGATACATAATAAAATTCTGCAGTTTGGATTTCAACAACAGAAGCATCCAATTTGAAATAAAAAAAACCTGATATAAATTGACATTGTCCTTTTTCAGCACAAAGACAACATTAAAACAAACCAACACCAAAGACCAAGCTCACACAGAGCCTCTGTCAGTTGTCCAATACATTCCCCTGCGTTAAGGGTTTTAACTATTATTATTTCAGATGATTTTTTTCCCCAGTCAATCAGCTTTAATAACACTGCACCACACTCCTTGACACAATTACTAATCACACTAATAAAATAAAACCAAACACAAAAAGCAGGAAAGAGATTTTGTTAGCTACACTTGCTGTTAGTCAGTCCTTTCGCTGAAACCAGGTCACAGAAAAACTTTGGTTACGCCGCTTTCCCTTTTTCGAATATCCTTTGGTCTGTCTGCCCCAAACTGGTTCGCTTCCAGTTTTTCACCAAAAAGACAGTAAGGAAAGCAGGCGAGAACTTATATAAACCACCAAGTTTCATTAAAATTTGCTCAGTGGTTCACAAGATATTTTGATAACAAACATACAAACTCACACAGACACAATCAAGAACATGGCTGTCCACCTTTGCCTTTCGGCAGTGGGTGATAATAATGCTTCTTTGTGAGTAAAAGCTTAGCACAAATGCTTTTATTAATTTTAAAAACGACGCGGAAAAGGTGCTCCTACAACATATACCTCTGATAAAAATACACACTTCACTGTTGTGATAACTGGAGGTAGAACCCAAAGATAGTACTTCAGGCTCATGATCCACTTCTTGATCTGCTGATTATTTCTTAGTTTGCTGAGCGCAAACCTCTAAATAAACACAGTTCCCGGAAAAAAACAGATATGTCTTACATATAAAAGCAAATGTGAATGTTAATATTTGGCATTTTTACATTAAAAAATGATTAATACAAGAACAAAAAGAGTTTTATTAATTCACACTAAATCACTACTATGGAGACACTTAAAGGTTTGAGCTGCAGTTTCATTAAAGTTCCCTTCTTCCCTATTAATATATCTCCAAGTCAAACTGTATGTATTGTTAGGTACTGTGTCATATATATCAAAGTTAGTTAGCAAATATGTACATTTAAGTTGGAAAAACAGCTTGACTGCAGCTGCGTTAGCAGACAGTCAATGTGCGAAGAAAAACAAAGGAACTCGCGGCAGTAAATATGTCAAATGTGCTAAATATTTCTGCTGCAACAAAAGAACATGATGTATGTCCAACAGCTGCTGCCTCTCTCCTGGACCTTTGCCTCCGTGACCCAACCACAGATAAGCAGTAAAGGATGGATGGATGGATGGATGGATGGATGGATACAGCTGCAGCAGGGGCCTTCATTCTCCGGTAAAAGTAGGGTTGGCCACTGTGGTGGTGGCGTTCTGGAAGAGGGGGTTATCAGCCTGGAGACAATGAAAACATTAGTCAGAACAGGTCTCGTTTTCAAGTAACTCAACTTTACGTTTTTAGCACCACATGGAGGAGGAAAATACGATTTCAGATTTCCAGCAAATCACTGGTGTGGATCCAGAAAAAAAATGAAAGGACGAGCATTTCTTGAAGGAATGTAAAATGCCTGCTGCCCTTTATGCTAGTTTTACACTAAGATCGTCTCATGTTGAGAAATGACAGAGTTGCGGCCATTTAGGTTAAACATCATTTCTTCTACACACCACCCTTGACTCACTTCCGGTCCTTTTATCCCAGAGGACAGAGAACTCAGACAATTTACCCTTTAAAGGATGAGGCTACAAAAGAACTAGAGTTTAACTATTTATTCTTAATAAGGCAGACAATTCTTACAAGGCCAGCGCTGGGACTTTTGTCTACAACATCTTACGGATGAAGCTGAGAGAACCCCGGAACAAAGGAATCGTCAACCCATATAGGTCCTAGGCTCCGCCCGACACAGAGGGCCGGAGCGCCACCTAATCGTGATATCAGTAATAATACTATGTGTCGCCAAAAACTGGCTTTAACTGGTTCAAGTAAGTGATTCTGTGGGTGTAATGCTATCTTTACGTGTAAGCATGCGGCAGCCATCAGTAAACTGCTCATAATATGGCAGGCCTTGACACAGCCGATAAAGGCGGCTGAGCACCTGGTTTCACCTCTGTTTCTTTATAGTACTTACCTCTGACCTCTATTTTAGGACATATCTAACAATCAAAAATATGAGGTGCAATCTCACGTGATATCACAAGATGCCACACTAAGAGTAGGCTCAAATTTGAGCTTGGTATCTGTAAAACTGACTGAGTTATAGACCTTTTTGTATTGACCTTTGTTCATTAGCTGTTGTAGCTGCCATTTTATATTGGATAAACTCCAAAAGTTAACCGAACAGCTACAGAGTTACAAAGAAACAATCCAAGCCTGAAACTATGTTCATGCTGTCTATATTTTCTGATATTTAATATTCAATTAAATAGCTATTTTATTGCAATCAAAGACCATTGTTTAGACATTGGAATTAGATACTTAAATCACAAACTGTGGTACAACTCTAAGAACCATAATGTTCTCAATCATATCCTTTTCAGATTGTTGAATGTACTTACCTCTGCCCACTTCGACTTCTTCTTTTCGCTTTCAAACTTTCTGAACTCTTTCAGGTCCTTCATGTGGATCAATAACTTGATGAGCAGCAGCAGCAGGATGCCGATAAAAGCCACAGCTGCAACTGAACCTCCTATGATCGCTATGACATCGGGCGGTTTTGGACAGTCTGTAACAAAACATGAACATGTATCATACTGTGCGCAAACATTTATCACCTTAGGTTAAAGCCTGCAAACTACAGAGTCATGGGCCAGGTCTGATATCTCACAGAATCAAAAGGTACAGTGAGTTGCAAAAGTATTCATCTGTCTTGGTAATCTCTCCATTTTGGTTGCCTTATAACCTGGAGTTTAGTTTGATTTTTAATTTGGTTAAAAGCAATAATTCTACAAAAACAATGTGCTGCATTTCCATGTTTTCAGACCCTTTGCTCCAAAGCCCAATCATTCCCTTCGGAAGCCACATAATTAATTAAATAGATTTACCTGTGAGCAATCTAAGTGCTAAATGACCTAAACCTGTCAAATGACGCACTCCTGTTGTAAGAGCCTCAAGAATCAACAGCAGTTCAACACCTTTAAGTAAGAAAAGGCTACCGACAAGCAAGAGACAGCATGACGACCAAGGAGCTGTCCACACAGGTCAGAGATGGAGTTGTGAAGAAGAACAGATCAGGGCTGGGTTATAAAAATAAAATCCCAGAACCCTGAACATCCCACAGAGCTCCATTAAATCCATTATTAGGAAATAGAAAGTTGATGTCACCAAAACTAATAAAGTAGGTATTAATCAGAGAAACATCCAGGAGGCCAGAGATAACCGTGATGGAGCTGCAGCTCTCCTGCAGAGATGGGAGGATCTGTCTATAGGAGCAGCAGAAGCTGCACAGAGCTGAGCTTCATGGAGGAGAGGCAGGAGAAAGACACTGATTCAAGAGCAAACATGTGGAAGAAGGTGCTGTGGTCAGAGAAACATTTTATCTATCAAGGACACCGTATCTGAGACAGATCTACTGCCTCTCATCATTCTGAGAACACCATCCCTACAGTGAAGCATGGTGGTGGCAGCATCATGCTGTAGGGATGTTTTTCATCAGCAGGTACTGGAGGCTTCTAGAGGTTTGAGACAGGGACAGAGGTCCACCTTCCAGCAGGACAAAGACTCTAAACTCTGTGCTGAAGAAACACTCCTCTGGTTTGAGGAGAACCGGTTAAAGGTCCTGGAACGGGTCCAGTCAAAGTCCAGACCTCAGTCCAACTGAGAAGCTCTGGTTTGGTTTAAAAATTGTTGGACACCAGCAGCACCAATCCAACCTGAAGGAGCTGCCGCAGTTTGGTCATGAAGAATGGACAAAAAGTCCAGAAGTTAGATGGACCAAGATCAGGAACCTGAGAAGATGTGATGCTGGAACTGCTGCAAAAGATGGTTCTGAAATGTACCGTGTTTTGGAACCTAAATACATATGCATTTCAATTTCAGTTCTATACTTTGAAAAACAATTTAGAACCTTTTTTTTCCTGTTAAACTTCAATAATCTGAAGTATTTTTGCTGATTTATTACATACAAACAAAAAATTCAAAATTCAAATAAATTCCACATATTTTGTACAGCACTTTGAGCTGCTTTTAGTATGAAGGGTGCTTTATAAATAAAATTGATTGATTGATTGAAAATCCACATTGTAAGGCAACAAAACAAAGAGATTGCCAAGAGGGGTGAAAAATTTTGCAACCCCCTGAACCATTTAAAAAAAAACAACCTGTATTAAAAATTGTTTGATCATCCAGTAGCTAAAGCCTAAACTGCTAACATTTAGGCTATAGAACATTAATGGTTCCCATTTAATGAATTCTGATTACTTTGATGATTCTTTTTTTTATTTTCCTTACATTAGCAGACAAATAAAAATATTTAATAAACATTGATTCAGTTCTGTATATTGGGGTATAAATGAAATCGAAATACCTCTCTCCTTCTGTATTTCAGCCGTGTAATTATCAAGACCAACCAGCTGCTTCAGTTTGAATGTGATCCAGCATCCCTCACTGTCTTTGTGTTTGCACTCATTGCCTGGGAGTGTGAACTTGTCAACCATCTGACGAGAAATGGTGTTGCAAGCAGCACTGCAGTTCTTTGCAAAGGGGCCGGAATTAAAACCGAGGCATTCGATGCAGGTCCTGAAAATAAGATCAGTTGTAACAGTTTAAAGTCAAATATGTCAAAGAAGGTCAGCAATGGAGCCAATATTATTTAAAAAGAACGAAAACCCAAGAAGTTTTAAAAACACAAAGCTTCTATTCAAGAACTGAACAAAAGTCCAGTTGCTTTGTTAGTTGCTTTGATTTTTTAAAAAACATTTTGGATTTGTCTTGGATGACTGAAAATCTACCCCAGCATTTAGAAAGATCTACTGTAGGTGGAGTGTGTCCTTACTGTTTATGTTTAGTAGTGCAAGGGTCAGAACACCCGAGGCATTTCTCGCAGTGTGGAGGCTGGTATCCCTCCTTGCAGTCACAAATATTACACGTGCAGGACCCTCTACCATAGCACACAGTGTTGTTCTCTGTACGACAGCCCTCTGAAGAAACCTGGCACTGACAGGCAGAACCCTCGAAATCTGGATTACATTTACATTTTCCACACTTGCAGACACCGTTTCCTAAAGATAGTAAGGAATTAAGAACATAGTTAGTGTTGACATGATCTCCCCAAAGTTGATTTGAAATAATGTGAAGGAATAATATACACTCAGCCTTTGTACACTATGGAAGCTCCTGTCAAACAGCATAAGATGAATAGGTATAAGAGTCACTACCTAAAGAGGAGCCAAACACCAGCTTCTGGTCAACAGAGCTATTGCTTGAGACTGTAAAACCAGGCCCATAAACCTGTGCACTGCCTGGGTTGACTGCAATGCCTCTATGCCGCGTACATGGATCCTGAGGTCCTTGAAGCTGTACAACATCAACAGGACACTAGGAGTCTTCATTGAGAACTCAGTGAGAAGACAACTCCAGAGGACAATTCAAAGCCAATTGCACAAGTCAGCATCAAGTGTGACTTATACCAAGGATATGCTCTGTTCTCACTCCTGTTCTGCATGGGCCTGAACCTCCTCAGCCAGATGATTGCAAGGAGTAGCTAGGGATACCGGTTCCAAAGTGGAACAATCATTACTCATCTCATCTACATGCATGACGTCAAGCTGTATACCAAAAATGAGCAAAACATCAACTCACTGATCCACCTCACCAGGATATACAGCAAGGACATTGGTATGTCATTCGGACTTGATAAGTGCAGCTGAATGGTGTCCAAGAGAGGCAAGGTGATCCTAGCTGAAGGGGTTGAACTACCTGAAGGCAACATTGCAGATGTCAAGGACAGCTACAAGTACCCTGAAATAGGCCTGTTGCAATAAATAATAAATCAATGAATCATTAAAATGAGGTTGATAATGTGGGCACAACTGGGCACACACATCGTTCAACTAGACACAAACCTATACACATTTTGTTTTCAAACTCCACTGAAGTTTATTTCACACTTCAGGTTGCAACAAAACAAACTACAAACCATCTTTACAGTTAAACACTTTTGTGTAACTGTTTTTTTTAGTTCTATATTGTAGAAAAGTATTCTTTGCTCTCAGTGTTATTTCAAACATATTTCTTTTTTTTATTTGTAACAATATTCAACTTTGCTATCATCAATGCATTTAAAAAAAGCCTCTGTGCAAAATGGGGTTAAAAACCTGTCCATTATGCTTTGTCAGGCACTGTTTTTTTTTTCCATTCATCCATACCGCACCCCCCTGCAATGACACTGCGCCCCTCTAAGGGGTGAGCCCCACACTTAGGGAACCACTGGGCTAAGGCAAGTTCTGAAGAGCCATCTGAATAGTAAGAACAAAGTCCAATCCATCAACATGTATTCAGTGCCAGTCATCATATACCCTGCTGGTATAATAACCTGGCCAAAGGAGGAGATAGAAGCCACTGACATCAAGACATAAAAACTCCTTACAAAGTACGAAGGGTTTCACCCTAAGTCTGCCACCTTGAGACTGTACACTAAGAGAGAGGAGGGAGGCAGAGGACTAGTGAGCATCAGAGCCACTTCACAGGATGAAACAACCAAGATCCTGGAGTACCGGCAGATGGAGTGAGTGGCTGGTATCAACAAATCCTTCCAGTAGCTAGAGTGGGCTGGACAGAAGGACAGCACAGAGGCACTAAACATGGAAGCACAAGAGCAGGCCCTCAGCACAAGAGAAACAGGGGCTGGACTGGACTTCCAGATCCAGTTTGACAAACATGTAATTGCTAACCAACTACTAAACTACATAAGAAAGCAGTGGTGGTAGATGTAATAATGCCAAGCCATTAATACATCAAAAAGAAGGAGCACAAGAAGCTGGAGAAATAACAAGGGCTGAAAGAGGAAATAGAGAAGCTGTGGAAAGTCAAGACCTCAGTGGTACCAGTGGTCATCAGAGCACTCGGTGCTGTGACCCCCAAACTGGAACAGACCCCAGGAACAACCTCAGAGATCTCTGTCCAAAAGAGCGCAGTCCTAGGAACAGCTAAGATACTGAAGAGGACCCTCAAGCTCCCAGGCCTCTGGTAGAGGACCTGAGCTTGAAGTGAAAGTGGAACCACCAAGTGTATATAGTAAACAAAGTGGCTCTCAAACTTTGTCTTTTATTAAAATTCTTTAAAAAAAAAAAAAAGTTATTTTTTAAATAAAACTGTAAAGTATGTAAATGTATTACAGAATGTGCTGCGATAAGTGTAAGTTTACCTGAACATTGTTTATTGTTAAACTTCTCACAGTGATCATCAACACACTGGCAGTATTGACCGTAGTAACTCAGTTCTTTCTCTGTTTTATGGCATTCGCACCTCCCACACACACAGTCGCCTCGACCCTCACATTCGGTGCCGTTGTTCTTCTGGCACGGTGCTCGCAGCGTGCGTTCATCTTTATCACCAATGGCGCAGCTGCAGAACTGACCCACATAGCCCTTCAAGCAACTGGTTAAAAACATTTAAAAGAACAAAAAATGAGCAACATAAAATTGACCTAATTTTAACTACTTCAGTTAAAATCCAGTTATATAGTCAAATTTCATCCAGTTCTGATGTATTTCAATTTTATACTAGTCAAAATCAAATTCTGTTTTTATAGAACTAAATCACAATAAAAGCAGTCTGAGGACCACACATATAAAACACACAGGTCCATTCCATTTTCCTGCAGGGTGATCACTGTTGATTTCAATGTGATGGGGTCAAAGGTTAAAGTCACAGACATCTTGTTCTTTAACTGTGCAACCATGTAATGGAAGAAAATTAAGCTGCACAGTTGGACACCTGTTAGGTCAAGGGTGATCTCCATTGATTTCAAGGTCATGGGGTCAAAGGTCAATATCACAGTTGACCTGGTGCTCTAACTCTAACAGTGTAATGTAGGAATGTCAGACTGCACAGCAATTAAAAAAAGAAACTTGTTTCTTACTTTTTTTTTTTCCAAGACCCAGGACCTGGATTTTACTGGTTTAAAACATCTCTGGGGCTAAATAGTAGTCTCTCTCTGCATGAGCCATTCTTCTAGGGACTGATAAGGTTGTCACTACCAAGAGGTGCTTTACCATTCATTCATTTTTATTCTACACTTTTTTGCAGAGGATTGTTGGGGAGCTGGTGCCCATCTCCAGTGTACATAGGTCGCAAGCCCATCACAAGGCCAAATAGAAATGAATAATGATTCACACTCTCACCCAGTGTCAATTTAGAGTTAGACTGGCAAATCATCCTTTCACATCAAATTCCGTACTGGTCCTTTACCCAACCCATCAAACCCCTTCTGTTAGGACCAGGATATGGTCCTGTCATGTTCCCGAAAAAAAGTAAGATACATTCTCAGTTGAGGCCCTAAAAAGTTGCTATTGCTGACAACCACTGAAAATGTTGTGTCCTGTGGATACTGAAAAAACAACCTACTGTAAATATATTTACAAAATAAAAGCCATTACAGCTTTCATCAAGAAGGGTTCTGCTCCCTTCAGAATGGGAGCAGCTGAAAGAAAAACAACATACATGGATTGTGAGGAGAGTTTACCTGCAAATACCACAGTTGATGCTTCCATTATAGTTGCAGTGAGAATGATTTATGTCTTTGGGGTCATTGCACTGGCATTCACAGTTGGTGGTTATGGTCACCTTCAATGTGTCTTTTATTCCCAGTGGCTTAATATTGAAGGATGTCTCCTCCATGCATGAGTCTGCTGTCACTGTAACGTCAAAAGATATCTGAAAAAGGCACATGGATTTATGGGGTCAAACACCTTTCCAGCAATCAAATATATATTGTACACAATTTAAGCTTTTTTTTTTTTGCCTCGTCTCTGATTTTTTTAAACCTCAGATATGTTTAAAACTGTCTAAAATGTTGCACCTCTGCCTGAGTTTCTGCTACAAATTAAAAACACTGACCTCTTCGTTGACAGTAACACTGTCACAAACTCCTTTGTTTTCCCCCTCTTGTACTGGATTCTTACATTTCGGGTTGTAGACAACTCTCACATTGTCAGGAAGACTTTCGTGGGTCAGGGTTACTTTAGATGATAATTTCTGTAATGACGTTACAAAATTGAGAGTGTGCAAACAAAAATAGGACAAAGTCTTATAAAAGCAACAGTTTAAAAATATACAGCAACCCAAAAGTAAAGAAAGGTAACCAAATGATACAATATAATATTTGGCCTACTTACATTGTAGGCATTTTCAATCAGTCCAACAACATTGTCAGAATTTTCTGACAGAACTCCCACCTCTGATTTTGGGATCATTTTGGAAAGTTCCTGGAAAAAAAAATAAAATAAAAAAGGTATTTTTGATTGAGTTTTTTTCTCTAATTTCAAGAAAACATGCACGAAAATTACTTATATTTACCGTGTACACGGTCTTCACGTTATTAGTTACTGCAAATATGGGTTGAATGTTGTTTTTTTCCAGCTGCATAGCCAGTTGGCCAACAGATGGGTAGTCCTGCACACAACAGTCAGTGATTATTTAATTATTTTTAAAAGAAACAATAGAAGAAAAGAGAAGCTGGTGGTTCAGAGGTGGAAACTCATTTTTCACTATCTAACGTTCTTGGAAAATGTTCATGCCTCACTTCAGTAATTAAAACAAAATAGGTCAAGAACTCATTGGCCAAGATATACCTCTTTTTTTACATTAATAAATGCAATCATGAATCTTTGCATACCATCTCATTGCTTTTTGTATAATGGCTGCCACTCAGGTGGCCACTCAGGTGGCACACTTCATCATTGGGTTCCAAAATCCCAGCCAGTTTTCCATCTCCAGCCATGTGGAACCCAGCATCCGTGGCAAGTACAATCAGCCGAGTGCTGCTGTCCCTCCAGCCTATTTTACTCTGTAACACACATGTCAGGAAACACATTTTTCACTAAAATAGTTTCCTGCTTACTGAGAAAATGGAAAAAAAAACATTACTAACTCCTATACAAGAGATATAAATACAATTATAGAAAAAAATCTAAAGCGCGGTGTGCTGGAAGATCAAAATGCTAGTTAATAACCAATATTAGCAAAGTGTTGGCTAATAGCAAATGGCTAGCTAAAGGCCAGTGGTGGGCCATCAGGGCCAGCAAGGCCTTCTCTGCTGGCCTAACATGACCAAGAATCATGATCATAATTATGATAAAGGTTAATTTAATTTTTAATTTACTTTGCCTAGATATCTAAAAGTATTTTTAATCTCTTCGTGTCATATTATGCTCCTTACAGTGCTGTTGTTTTTAGGTTAGAGTTTTTATCCAATCAGAATTCAGCTATTTTATGTTGCCAGAGGCTGTATGAAATCTGCCCGGGCCTTCAGAACCGTCAGTGCTGGCGTCTGTGCGCTGTAAGTGAACGGCCAAATACTGTTGATAGACAGTTGCGATAGCCAATCAGATCACGAGTTGTGTCAGTAAGGCCCTTTAGCTGGCCTCAAGTTGAACGTGACATTTACGCTGCGGCAGTGCTACGCAGATCAACAGAAGAGTCACACCCGGGACTGTTAACGGTCAAAAACTTTTTAACCCACAATGGCCGAAGGGGAGCAACACGTTGGTTTGGTTGCTGATTTACTGGCAAGACTTTTTTTCAAGACGAACTTTTCAAGAGAAGCTAGATCTCGTTAGAGGAGGACGGCCGACCCCGAGAATGGATTGTGTGTTGAAATAAGTGTTTTGGGGGACACAGACGTTTTGGTGAGTGCAAACATTTTATTTGTTTTATTCTATTTTTTTTTTTAGTTTTGACAGTAGCATACCAGATATGTTTTAATTGATGATGCGGGTTTGTTGGTTTTGCGCTGGATAACAGCCCATTTTGTACACAACTGAGGTGATGTAATGCCAAGTAGTGCTTAAGTGTGTTTCTAATTACTCTCCAATCCTGGTGTTATAAATGCTGGCATAATGAAAGGTATTTATTGACTAAGTTGGACATCGCTGAAGGCCTAAGTGTGAAATTCACCGCCCGCCACTGCTAAAAGCCAAAGTAGCAAGAGATTAGCAAGTAGCAAGATTTATTGGACTGAGTGTGGCTCATCTGTGGAGCAGCCAAATGAAATACAGTAGTATCTCCATTGACACTATGCCCAATACTTGTTTTGACTCCAACACAGTTTCAGAGTTTTCTAAGTTTTCTTTCCTTGTGTTGTATATTTTTGTGTTGACTTCTCACCCCACAGACAGCAGCCTGCATCATGGCATCCAGACTGCCCTCAGGAGAGTCCAAGTTTCCAGAAATGTGCTCCTTCATCACCCTTTCGTTAAAATCATCCATTCTCGATGTCAAATTGAGCACGTGTCTGTAGCCAAAAGCAGCCTGACACTCCTGATCGTTCTTATCGCACGGCTTCTGCAGTTTCTCCTTGTTGGTGTTGGTGTAAGGAAGAACCGTCTTGTCAACAAAGGCTCCGAACCCTGTTGTTGCACAGAAAGAGAGGTCTTTTTTTTAAGGGAAAGATTAGCTAGACATATTAAAATGTCCTGAAATAAAAATCAAAGCTGTTATAAGCTTTAGAATACAACACCATGTGTGTAAACAGGCTCTGTTTGATAAAGGAGAAACGCATTTGTGTATGAGATTTGGCAGCATGGCCAGGCAGTTTCAAGAGCTTCTTACTAAACTAACACTGTATTCATTTGTCTTTTTACTCCTAAACGTTATGAAATCAGGAGTGAAATAATTTCTTTATCGGAAGAAATGTCAAAGGAATCCAAAGCAGTTACTGCCTGAAATTTTTACATCCATCCAATATTTTCTCATGAATTTTATGCTTAGTTTGTAATAATCTAAGCCAGCAAAAATAATAAGGTTTTGATGTATAACAAGTGTAAAAATTGTAAAAAAATGTTGCATTACCTAACCTTCTTTCCATCTTATCATACAGCTTCTGCCATTACCAGCCAATGTCCACATGTTAAAAACCCCTACATTAAACAATATTAATTTTGGTCCTGACTGAAAGGAATAGGAATTTTTTTATTCATGTCCCAAACCTTGGTAAAGGTTTCCAGCTGGTTGCCCTTCCTGACACAACACTTCCCAATTATCCAGTCATGGAACCGGTACTAAGAGTATACTGGTTTGTGCGCTCACACCCACGCACATGTGGCTGGGTTTTGTGTCATTAGTCTTTATCATTTTTTTATTTATTTAGAATATAAATTGAGTTTATTCATTAAACTCTCTGATTTGTATTTTAGTTTTAACCAGTTTCGTCCTTACAAAAAAAGATAAAATACAAGTGTGTTTGTTTCCTGAATGAAAACAGACTTCAAATGATAAAATAAAATTTGATGTTATTCAGAAGCCTTGGATTTGAACTCTCGTCTTATTACCTATTTGACCGTATTTAGTAATTTTACTCAGAGCTTCGAAAAGTTTCTGTCCCAGACTTTTGACATTTTGCAGGTCGTCTTTCATGGAGTAAGAGAGGTCCATCAGGTAGTAGAGATCCACTGGATAACCCTCAGCTCTCTTAAAGGAAACAGGAAATGTGGTGGGAAGTCCTGCAAACACAGAGCGGGCTAAATCAGTTATACTACAGAGCTAATCTATATACAGAACTATAAGCAAGCTGAATATTAGGTTCCCAACAAACCAAAACAGAGTTCATGGGATTGATTTCCTGATCAAGGAAAAACAAACTTATCTCTATCTGCTGTAATGTAAAAACCAAAGAGTGAGTGAATAAATACAGCTGGTAACTGGTTCCACTAACCTGGACGCAGATTTAGGCGAATTTCTTGTGGACTCATCTGGACTGGGTCCTTCGTGTTAGGTGCAGACAGACGGTCTTCCTTAACGACTGTCTTTGTGTTTGCAGGAGAGATGATTTCTTCACTGTTGCAGCCTCTTTTCTGAAGCTGAGCTACAGTGTCACAGCGCACTGCTTCCTGCTCGCCTTGATTGGTGAAATTCNGGGGGGGGGGACAAACCGAAAAGAGTCTTTGAAATGAAGCACATATGTTAACAATGTCACTTGGTTTTGTTGGTAAAATAAATACAGACAATGGGAAATACACTGAGAAATAACTAGCTGATGACAGACAGAGCTACCTTACAGGTTCCTTCTGTTTTTGCTTTTTTGTCACAATTACACGTTTCGGATCACCAAATAAATGTTAACGTCAGACAAAGACCGCCTGAGTAAATACAAAATGTGGTTTTAGAAAAATAAAACGATTAAATGTGAATTATTGAACATAATAACTCTCTCCTCTAAGTCTCTGTTAGTTAAGGATTTGATAAAGGATCATCAAATTGATTTATTTTGTCTTACAGAAACCTGACTACAACAGGAGGATGTTGTTAGTATAAATGCTAATTATCTCAATTTTCATGTTCCTAGAACAACAGGTCAAGGAGTAGCTGCTATTTCTTGGTCTGGATTATTGGTTCATGCTAAACCAATTATTAGTTATACTTCTTTTGAGTCTCTGAGCCTCAGTTTTTCTCATCCAAAATGGAAATCATAAAAAAAACACTTTTACTTCTTGTTATATATTATCCATCAGTCCCTTATTCTCAGTTTTTGCCTGGATTCTCAGACTTTTTGTCTGACTTATTATTAAATTCAGATAAAATCAGAATATTGGTGGATTTCAATATTCACATAGATGTTGAAAGTGATATCTTAAAATAGTAATAATCTGGTAGAGATCAGAATTCATGGTTCCGCCAATAACAGTGCACCTGCAGGACTGGAACCTCCTGAATTGGTCGTCAATGCCTCTTGAAGATATGACTGCATCGCTACAGCAGCTGTGTACTGATCTAGATTTTTTTGTACAGACAAAATCCGATCCGTTTAATGATTAAAAGTCATAAAGCAGTTTGTTTCTAGACACATGCTGTCACTATAAAAGGGACAGAAAAGTTAAAGTGTAGTGACCAATAAGATAATTCATACCTAGAGACAAGACCGGAAGCTGGAAGTTGAAGATGAACAAGCAATCCCTAGTGGCTGTCTGCAGCAGTTTTTAGTTTGAATTAGTTATTTGAGGCATAAAGAGAAGTGTCATGGTACTTTGTGACGGACAATGTGACAGGAAGGGTGTGTAGGCAGGACTTTGGATTGAGGGTACAACCCAAATGGCTCGCAATCACACAGTCACGTAGTTGCAAGCTGTTCGTTTTCTCACAGACCTTTCATTGTCCAAAAGACACGATCAGAGCTTCCAGGAAGCTCCTCCCTCCTCCTGCAGCATTAAAACGGGTTTCTTCCCGCCGGCTTCTTAACTCTGCTGTCCTCGTACAGATTCATGCTGCCCTTACCGCGACTAGATGCATTTATTAAACCCACTGAGACAATACACTTTTTAGCAACACCTACAGGTCAGAAGGAGAACTGCGGCAGTGCTGGCATAAACAGCAACAAACCCTCTGAAAACGTGCTGCAACCTTCCTGTGGCCTTCAGGTCAAATTGACCCAAAGTTACAAGGGCTTCTCCTCCTCTCTTCAGTTAGGAGGGCTTCAGGAGGGTTGCATCAATTTGAATAAACTAATAATCCAGGAAAAAATTGTAAACTCATGTTTAACTGTTCATAATGTAGAAAATCCACTTTGCTGCTCACTGCTGAGATACTGAAACAACCGATTGTTTTTTTTATTATTGCACTAAGCCTCATTTTTGTGTATTATTTATTAATTGTTAGTTAGGTTTTATGAAAGTGTTCTGCAGTTTTTAAACGAGACCTGTTTGTGAGCAGTCATTTTTTATTAGGCAGTAAATAATTAGTCTCAATAACTGATATAGGACCATTCCTTTGCTTTGTTGGAACATATTGCATTGAAGCTCATTGTGTGATGTAATCGTATTGAGTTGCAATGTACTGTAATTACATATGGGATTCCATTAGTGCCAAAAATATGTTTATGTGTCTATGTAAGCCGTGTATGTAGCATGCTTATGGGGTTCCATTAGTGCCAAAAATATGTTTATGTGTCTATGTAAGGCGTGTAAGTAGCATGCTATGTATATGTTAGGTGATATGTAAGGTGATATGTTAAATGATATGTTAGGTGTATATGTTAGGTGATATGTAAGGTGATATGTTAAGTGATATGTTAGGTGTATATGTAAGGTGATATG
>NC_051435.1:20617078-20621884 GCF_001649575.2 Kryptolebias marmoratus | reverse complement strand
ATGTGCGGAACATAGACACATCGCAGTATATAGGCATGTTACAATACATATACACTTAACATATCACCTAACATATCACCTTACATATCACTTTACATATACACCTAACATATACATAGCATGCTACATACACGCCTTACATAGACACATAAACATATTTTTGGCACTAATGGAACCCCATAAGCATGCTACATACACGGCTTACATAGACACATAAACATATTTTTGGCACTAATGGAACCCCATAATTACAGACTGAATAGTTTTGCATTGCATTGGTTGTTGTTTCCCACATATCTTTAGTAAATCAGCCATTCCACGTAATAGCGCACATAGGCGAGGACACAAACGCTGTTTCTCACCAGCTGCTTGCACCACGAACAGGACGGCCCAGACTTGATGCAGTCGGCACAGGTGTTGATCTTAAACTTCGAGCAGACTTCCTCCTGTTGGCACAGCCCTGCGAAGAAAACCACAAGCCGCGCACAGCATTTCCTCATGAAAGATCGAATCATAAAACAGAATGACGGGATCTATTGTTTTGTTCTGTTTTACCACAGACACGTTTGGAACTGAAAGATGATGCTTTTCTGCTTTTCATTTATTGTGATTATTATCCCTGATTAAAAAAAAAAACCTTGGGCCTTTTTAAGTTGTAGAACTTCAGACTCAAAAGAACGTTTTGTACTGTATGAAGCAGTATTTAAAGTTCAGTCAGTTTTACAGATATTGGGCTGAAACTTGGTGCGGTAGTACTACTAGTAGTGGTAGTTCCTCTTTGGGACACTTGAGAGGACAGAGTTCCTTAACTGGCAAAGTGAAAGTAAGGTGTTTCTTTTTTAAACTCAGACAAATACTGTTGGACTACTGAGGTTCCACATTTCATTGATGAGATTTTGTCTTGCAGTCTGACAGTTCTGTGTTTGTTACACAATGATGAGTTTACAATAACTGTAAAACATTACATCACATGTCATAATGCATGCAGTTATTTGCATGCTTACCGTGATTCCACATCAGCAGCAGCAAAAGTGAAAGCACACCCCAGGCCATGGTCTGACAGGAAACAGAACAGTTAAGTGTTTAACAAACAGGAAACAGTGTCTGCAGAACTAGCAGGAGCTTTAGGTATGCAGGCGGTAACAAGATTTAAAAAAAAAAAAAAAAAAAAACTACTTGTTAAACTCACATATTTTGTCAAGTTGTCCAAGTTGGAGCGGTCCTGTAGTGAGGAGACGAGGTTTGGCCAGCAGAGGGCGTGTTGCTTTCGTTTTTGGTTAAAACAAAAGAGAAAAGACGTCACAGTCTGTAAAGCCGGAAAGAGAACGGGAAGTTCTGGAGGACAGCCTGAAAAGACAAGGAATGGTTGTCAGAACCGCTTGAGACGTACTGTTTACTGTTCAGCATTTAGACCCAAGTATTTGCACCATATTGGACATGTGGACAGCATGTTCTGGTTCCACTTATTCTATATTTTTTACACATATTTGTGGAACCTCCCCCCCCATTTTTTAACTAAAAGAATCAAACTGGAAACAAACAGGCCGCAGAATTTGCAGTGTGAGGTCATTTAACCCCCAGTTTCATTTAAAATACTCTGGGCTTAAAGCTGGGTAAAGCTGGGCTTTACCTCATTCAAGTCATTATCATTTATTATTTTAATCTTTAACCATGAACATGAACCTGGTTTTTCCGTCAGTGTGTGAATAAAAGTTAGAAAAACCTGTGGCTGTTACGGGAGCAGCTCCTCTCAAAGAGACTGACCTGTCACCTGTTAAGTCGACCACAATCTGATAGAAATACATGACGGTCATTTCATTTGTTCACTATAAGCAGGTAATGTGCAAAGCACGTCTCCAAGTATGTCCACCCCGTCATGGACAAAGTCAAAGCAGAATGAATGCAAATGTCATTACATGGGGACAACAAAACACACATTTTCATAGAGATATTTTGTGCCTTTTCTTAACAACGTGTTGCAAAAGTATTTGTTTCCCTTTAAAAGATGCAGTAGTTACACCTAGTCTATATAAAATCTGACTGCAAACACATTTGGTCAAACTTTCAACCAAAACTGCTTCGTTTGTTTGCAAGGAAATCACACAACAGGTTTGTTTAACCTGTGAAAATCATTTCTTTATCTCATAAAAGCCAAAGATGACAGGCTGGACCTCGGCATTCTTTCGAATCTCGCTGATTAGAAAGAAGAAGTCCCACGTTTACTGTAATGTTTAAACGTGTAAAGAAAACCATCATAACAAAGCTGAAAGTAGTGCTGGTACAAAGAAGTCTGCAAGAAGATCGCTTCGTCGTGCAGTCTGCAGCGAAACACCGCAAGCCTCAGAGCAGAGTTTGCAACAGGTGGGATATTTTTAACAGGCTGTGGAGGACACAACTGAGACATGCAGCTGATAACAGGGTGAGATAACAGGGATTACTTTGTTGCTTCTTATCTAATACCTGGAATGGAAGTATAAAAAGGGTCAAGCTGACAGTTCCTTAAACGTACCCTTCAAAAACAAACACTAAACCACCAGAGTTCATGTTCAGCTTTTAATATTAGCAGCAACTGTCAGTGAAATTCACTCTCTGATGGACAAAGGGCGTGGAAAATAAGGGTGTGCAGGGTGCTGCAACACCCACGATTAATGCAGAAGGACATGCACGTTAATACAAAGTTAATGAATCGATTAAAAAACGAATAACAGATTCCATTAGTGCTGCATAGGTATAAACTCTAATTATGTTTTTGATTTTAATGAGTTTTCTTATTCTGGTCTGTAAAGCAGCACTGCTATTGTATATATGTGTGCAACATTTTATAACTGATTAAAACTAACAATAAATAAATACATAATTAGCCATAGCAGTATTAGGTCACGGTTGCAAGTTTATAGATGTCCAAAAATATTCTGCATATTTTTCAGTGTCCATATTTAGTTTGCATTTCACTGCAGACGTGGTGTTATCATGTCTTTCATATGGGCGTTTAGAGTCACACATCTCACAGCACCCCACCACCACCACCAACACCACCCCCCAACTGAAGCACGTTCCCACGGGCCACAATGTAGCATCTCTGCCTCCTTCTGTTGTGCAGAACTGAAGCCGCCCGGATCAGGTTTACGGGCGCTGCCATGTTGGTTTCGCCTCCCACGTTCTGACCTTAAATGATGCCCAGTATTAGGGTGGTTGTAGAGACTTAAATAAACTCCGCCCATTTTCTGAAACCGGTCATTTTCTTCGTCTCACGCGCTTCTACCCGGAACGGGCAACTTATTCAATCGTTTGTTAAGCACTTTTTTGAATCAACGCAGTGACTACCGGTGCTGTGAAACAGTCTGTAAACCGGCCACTGAAAGCCACTTTTATTGCAAGAACTGCTCGGCACAATGTGACCAGCTAACTAACCCGAAAATGTGACAATTCGGAAGAAATAACAGTTCAGGTAGGCCGATGCGTTGGGTTTCATTTATGATTTTGAAACAAGTTTTAAGCCGAAGGCAGTCAAAGGCCAACCTTCCCACAAAAAAAAAAAAAAAAGGATTTTGGAGACTTCAGCTTTGTGGAAAACATTGTTTCTACTGGAAAAACAAAAACTGGTACATGTTACTCCAAATAATGAATGAAGTCTTTTCCTCTTCACTAGCTCTGAGTATGACAACACACAGTTTGAGCACCACAAACTCTCTCAGAGTCCTGTATTCACATAAAAACTTGATATCTAAGCATCATTTTCTGATCCATTATCTATCTTATGTTAGGACAATTGGTCCCTTGTGACATACTCCAAGTTGACACCTAGTGGGTTCTGTTAAAGAAGATTTTCACAGATCATTATCTTGCCTTCAGAGTGATCTTTGGACACTGTACCATCACTCATATAGCTTTGAACTGCAGCTGCAAAAAAAACCCAAAAAACACTGTATTTGGGCAGTGTTACCTACCTACTCCCTTATTTCTGAGCTAAAAAAGCAAACCCGGCTCAGTATTAAATATTTAACTTCTATGAAAGTGTTTAACTCTGAAGAGTGGGGAGCTGTATAAACCCAGAAGAAGTGTTCAAATCAACTCTGTGGGAGTTAAATCAGCATTCAACCTTTAGCTGCGTAGAACAGTGAATATTTGAGTTATAAAGTCTTTAGGATTGTTGTATTTTACGTGAAAACATGGGGGAAAAAAGGGGGAAACACTTCAACATCGTCCTAACAGACAAAGACATTCGAAGAAATGGCACTTTTCCCACGGGAATTCAGATTGTATGGAAGTAATAAGGCCACAACTGAGGAAGATGTCTTTTTTTTTAAGTTTTAAGGTCAACGTGTCAATGTCAAGATTAAAGTGAGTGTTAATGACAGAACATAGTGTCAGTAATTGAGCTGCAATAGACTCTTACTGCTCTAACTGCAAAATAACATACAGTGTTGTAGCTGAAGCAGTCTGAGGTGTGGTTTATGACTGCGGCTGCAGCAGATCTCCTAGAACTTAAAAAAAACCCGTCTCAAACACACAACGCCTAGTGAATTCAAAAAAAGTTAAAAAACAAAAACAACTGGACTTCTATTCTGTAGCTGAAGACGTTTCGCTTCTCATCCGAGGAGCTTTCTCAATTCAGAAATAGAGAGTGTGGAGTTGAGCTTTTAAAGCTGAGATGTGATGTAAGCTGGAGAAGGAGAAGGACAGAAGAAAGAACATTGTCATTCCTTACGTTGCTGGAGTAGCCGAGAAACTCAGAAGGATTTTCTCCAAACACAACATCCCAGTACATTTCAAACCCAACAAGACTCTCAGACAGAGGCTGGTCCA
>NC_051435.1:20608579-20616533 GCF_001649575.2 Kryptolebias marmoratus | reverse complement strand
AAAAGCTCAACTCCACACTCTCTATTTCTGAATTGAGAAAGCTCCTCAGATGAGAAGCGAAACGTCTTCAACTACAGAATAGAAGTCCAGTTGTTTTTGTTTTTTAACTTTTTTTGAATTTACCATGGCCTGGATGACTGAGAATCTACACCAGCATACAACGCCTAGTGCTAACCTCAGAAGAACTCTCTCTAAACATCCGAATCTGATGAAAATAGCTCACTCTTTAGTTAAACGGATCCTGCAGCCTCGAGCCCCAGGAACTGTGAGCGTATTGAGGAAGTTATTAACCCAGGCAAATATTATTGTATTTGAGGGTTATGGAGCTCAAATACGATTAATGGTAACAGATGAAGCAAATACAGTCAGGTTCAGGAGCACAGCCGGGTTCGTTTCCTCTGGAGTCTTGAAAGACTACCTTTTTTTAATCAGCATAGCAACTTTTTTTTCTGTGAACAAAACTGACATTTGTTTTTGTGTCAGTATTTACCCTTTACTCTCGAAACTTAAAAATAAAAATAAAAAACCCTCAGCAACTTCCTCCTTTTTTTCTGAGTGGCACCAATACTCTGTAGTAAGACTGTAGTTAGCAGCTTTTTTTTCTTTTTTTTTTTGTTCACATATGTTCGATAATGTCAGATAACAGAGTCAGCCAGCTGTTACCTGATTTCTATCAGGCATTTAGAATAGAAATGCTTGGCCTGAACTCCTGGGGTGTCTTCAAAAAAAATATGAGTTCCTTCAGTGGTTCTCAAACGCTTCAGATCGAGTCCCCAGCTCAGAAAAAAGGAAGCTCTCCAAGGCAGACATTTAAAGCAGTCTGAAGACACTTCCAACAGATCTAATGTCTGACATAAACGAGCAAACTGATCATCCAACTCTAACCTAAAACCAGACCTGCTTCTTTATCCTAACTTTAACTCTTCAACGTCTGAAACACGAGGTCCGTTACAGAGGACGTGTCCCAAAACTCTAACAAGCCTTAAAGTGCTTCGATTGTTAGAAAAACTGAAAATAAAGTAACAACCTTTTAATTTTAACTCCTGGAATAAACAATGGAGACCCAGTCTGTGCCTCTGTGACTGTTTAGGACTAATTCAGGACACAAATGACTCTTTCCTGACTGACGGGTTTGGTTGAAGATGTGACGATTCTCTCATTTGTTGCTGAGTAGCCCCACAGATGATGCAGTCTGGGCTTTTTTTCTGTTTCACAACAACTGAATACAAATTTAGGATCATATGAGTCAAATACAAGCGGCTGAGATAAGCTTCCTTCCTGGGGTGGCCAGGGTTCAGCCTTAGAGATAAGGCGAGGAGCTCTGTCATCCAAGGGGCGAGCTCGAAGTAGAGCCTCTGCTCCTTCGCATCAAAAGGAGACAACTGAGGGGGTTCAGGCATCTGATTAGAATGCCTTCCTTTGGAGGTTTTTTTGGGCTCGTCCCACTGGGAAGAGACCTCGGGGCAGACCCAGAACTCTCTGGAAGGATTATGTATCCTCTCTGGCCTGGGAACACCAGGAGGAGCTGGAGAGATTCGCTGGGGAGAGGGAGGTCTGGGTTTCACTCCTGGACCCGTTGCCCCTGCGACCCGACCACAGATACGTGGTAGAAGACGGATGGATGGATGGATGAACCCAACTTCCCCATTGTTCTGCACCTTTTGTCGCTAACAGACGATGCACTAGTCCGGCTTACGTAACCACTAACACGCTAACCCTCGTCCACCCCAGTCTCCAGGAGCCATGGTTGTAATTTACTTGAGATGCTAATATGTGATTGTGTTTAGCCATTTAAAAGCCAACTTTTAAAAGTTTTCATTTACTTATCAGTTCCTATACATAGTGGGAGGCTTGGCCCTGGTGTTGCATGCAGGTCGCGTGCTCGCCACACGTAGGGGAAGAAAGTCTGATATATTTCTGAGTCGCGGGCAACAAAAATAGTGCGGAGTACTTGTGAAGTGCTGCTGAGGCATGTGAACTGTACAATGGCCATGCGTCACAGAGACCCAACTAGTCATGTGTATGTGTTCCTGATTTTAGTTCTACAAGACCCGTAGAGTTTTTCATGTGCAGGACTAAAAGTCTCCACGGCCAGACTGCGAGCTTCTACGAGCTTCAACACAAGCAAGTCTCAATGCCAGGTTGACCAGATGTCTCCCCTAGACACCCTGTAGGAGCACCTACCTAGAGTTGTAAGTGAGGCTTAATCTGCCCTGAAATTTAGTTTTGTCATTCATTGAAACTATAGAAACAGACCAGAACTGAGCTGGATTAAAGCTAAATTAATTCTAGTTTTATATTTTGTGTCATCAATGCATTAGAGGAGAGAAAAAAAAAGGTCTCCATAAAAGCAAAATTATGATGCCTGATTGTGTCAACTATATGAACCTGGTGGGTCAAAAAGCACACACACAAAAAATAAAAGTGCACGACAAAGACTAAAACTACAAAAAAAATTTTAATGGAAAATAATAGCGTCGGTATCATGTTGGCAAGGGCGTGTGTGAAAAGGATGGTGTTTCCTGTAAACAGCTGACTGATGTCGAAATTTGATACGGCTTTGCACCATAAAAGGAGAAAAAGTGGAAGCTAAAATGTTAGCTCGCTGATGCATTTCCTCTTTCTCAGACCAAAAAAACAGAGCTAATCGGAGAGCAGAAGGTGTTTGGAAGAGCACAAAAGCTCAAGTCCCCAGAGAGGTTTGGCAAATGATAATGTGGAACACTTACAGAGAGATGATGGGTTCAGGTTAAAAATGAGACACAAACCTCACAATTCACCCAATAAATGCATGTCATGAAGCTGTATTCTCATTAAAGTAGTTTCATATATTTATATATAAATGTTCTTTCTCGCATATTTGTACAACATGTCATAAAGAAAATTCTGTCCAGACCCAGACACAATAAAACCAACTTTTACATGTTTAAAAAGTCACGTCTCCTAAAACCAGAAGTATGTTTAAAACTGCTTTAACTTCCGTTTTACTCTTGTGTTCTCGAACAGGAAGAAAGGCATTAAAAAGGAATAAATTATAGTACAAGTTGTAATTATTCCCAGTAACCATCGAAATTTAAAAGAGAGCAACGGCAGCATGTCGGAGCCGCTGTTTCATAAAACATGTAATAAAAAATTATTATTATTAAAAAATAAAAGTTCCTGTAAGTTCCTCCATGATGTTGAACTCATCATGAAGAGCTGTGCGTTCACACGAAAAGCATTCAGCCATACATCAAATTCAATGTTCTGCACCAGTACAAGCTGAAGCGTGTAAGTTATCGTTTCAGATGTAGTTCCAGACTTTCGTCGGGGCCTAAAAATGAAATGTTGGGTTTGCAGTCATCTTCTTCCTTTATCTTTCAGCAGAGGAGAAGGAGCTGAACTTCAGCCCTTTATCGTGGCCTGTCTCAGCAGTCTTACGGCTTAATTGTTGCAAAGCTGGTGACATTTAAACAGCGTCCTGTTTATATAAAGATATGATATAATGAAGGCAAACTTACCAGAAACAAGAAGGTGGATGCCTGAGTGGTTGCTGACAGCTGCAGTGAACTCTATTTAACACTGGCAGACTCCACCCTCAAGACAGGAAGCCGATGCAGTGACAATATATATCTTTAAGAGAACTAGGACGATTGTTTCCCTAAAAAAAAACCACGCATCAGCTACCGAATACCACAAGTTTCTGTTGAGCAACACGTTGGGCTGCAGACAGAAAGTCAAACTATGCTGAACACAAAAAAAAGGAACAGTGTTGTGTTGTCTGTGTGCTGCTCAGAATCCAACACTAGTGACCAGATCATGCTCACATTGCTTATTTTTAGAAGTGCCACAGACTATGACTGTGATCCCGTTATTCTAACGAGAAACGGAAACATCATCATTCGTTGACATTAACTTACTTCCACTTGTGACACATTCAACCACCCACTGGACGAATGCTGCTTCGGAGGAATTTACTCATGCCCGTTCGGGACTCGGCCTTGCATCACAATACCTAATTCTCAAAAAAAAAAAAAGCTTTGTCTTCAGTTCTTCCTCATCTGCAAGAATCGGAAAGTAAGGGTGCATTTTAGTTTGTGACACTGCATCCTGAAAAATAAAAAAACCCTGTTTAGGCTCAAGTGCCTGAACTTTATAATATGTTAAGTGATATACAGACATGCTCTTCATGTTGCTCTTTAGAAACCGAGTATTAAAGAGGACCTATTATGTTTCCTTGAACGAGTCAGGATAGGTCTGTGGGCTGTACAAAACATGTTCATGACATTTAATACACAAAATCATTCTCAGATATTAAGATTTCACCTGATCAGTTCTGCCTGTTTCGAGCGGTTTTAGGGCTACATCACTATTATACAAATAAGCTGCTGTTGGCCACACCCCCTAACTCAGTGTCCCGTCTCAAAACATAAAAACTATGAAGGATTAAACACTGCAGATCTGACAAACATTTATATCGTTATTAATTCAAACTCTGAGGATTCTGACTTTGGGACAGGGGCACTTAGTGGTTCTGAACCGACATTTGTTGAGTCGGGACAGCGGCAATCAGCAGGTCTAAACCCGAAAAGCATCCAGACGGCCGCCTGGTAAAAATCAGTTTTAT
This sequence comes from Kryptolebias marmoratus, assembly GCF_001649575.2. Lineage (NCBI taxonomy): Eukaryota > Metazoa > Chordata > Actinopteri > Cyprinodontiformes > Rivulidae > Kryptolebias > Kryptolebias marmoratus. The sequence goes on along the minus strand of NC_051435.1, from coordinate 20,611,927 downwards.
TTTTTTCTTCTCATTTATTACCATAGTTCTAATGTTAGTTCAGACAAACCTGCCGTGACTTTAACAGAGACGTGTTTCTGGGACAGGTGAGCTGTTCAAACTACAACTTTCTTTGGCGATATCGCGGGGACGTTGCCATCAAAAATAAAATGAAGCTACAGCTCTGTTCTCCATGACTGGGAGAACATGCATGGACACATGTTCTTAATTCCAGCCGAAAGCAGAACTTTTTAATTTTTCAGTAGACATTGTTCAGCGGTAAAACCAGCAGAACAAACATGACAGTTTTTACGTAACAAAGTGGGTGGAGCTCCACTTGGGTTGCTAGGTGAGGGGCTGGGCTCGGGGTTGCTAGGTAACGGGGATTGTGACGCAACAATCCTGAGGTTTTTGAAACAGGTCGTTTTGCAGACACCAGAAAACATTTACTTATTGTCAAAAAACGTCTGGATGTTTTTTTGTGTGTGTGTGTGTGTGTGTGTGTGCTTGGACTGTTTCTAGAAGCAGTAGATACCCAAACAGAAGTACAAAAACATGCACAAAGTGAAATTTGCACAATAGGTCCCCTTTAAAGCTGCAACGCAGGTAACACATGGTAAATATTGTTAATCTCCCATCCATGAGGAAAGACAAGAGACATTCTGTACATTCTTACACTGGAGATCCTCACTCCAATGGGTCTTAATCAAGAATATGAGATCAGACATTTCCTGTAAACTTAGAACTTTATTTAAATAATAATTTTTATGGAGATATCTCCTGATATTGTCGATCCATAAATTTTCTCTCTTATCTGTGTTCGGGTCATGGATGCTGCAGGTCCGGGTCAGGAGGGGAAGTTCAGGCAGCTCTCTCCCGACTGACACTCCCCAGCTCTTCCTGGCGGGGTGGGTGGAGGAGGGGGGGGGGGTATCCCAAGGTGTTCCCAGGCCAGAGGCTCTTCTCCAAGCTTCCCCTGGATAACGGAGCTCCTCACCTTATCTCTGAGGCTGAGCCTGGCCACCCAATGACAGGAAGATCGTTTCAGCCGCTTGGATCTGGAATCTTGGGTATTTTTTTTGGAGGGGGGGGGGTGCTCCAAACCTCCCAACCATAAGTGAGGGTTGGAATGTAGATGAACCAGAAAATCAAGACCTTTGCCTTTCGACTCAATTCTTTCTTCACCATGACAGACCGGAGCAACACTTTAATTACTGCGGATGAGACTCAAATCAGTCAACCCATCTCCCATCTCCATCCTACCATCACTCATGAACAAAACTCCCAGATCCTTGACTCCTCTGCTTGCGGCAGAAACTCACTCCTGATCCGGAGGTAGCATTCCACGCGTTTCTGGTTGAGAACCATGGCCTCGGACTTATGGAGGAGCTGACTCTCATCCCAGCTGTGCACCATCAGTTCACGCTGAAGGTCATGGCTGCACCTTGAGATCTTGTCCATGAACACCTCAAACAGGATCTGAGACAATAAGGGACAGCCCTGGCAGAGTCCAACACGCAGTCTGCAGACTTTTTTGCCACATTTGTATCTAGGATGGTTCTATTTATTATGGTGGTCAGCTGCTGGTTGTGTTGTTTTTGTGTATTTCATGAACTCACGTTGTATGAAAAAGTGTTTGTATGTCTTTGCTGATTTTTGGTGTTTTCTTTCACGATGTACGACTGGAAGAAGTGAGCAATGGTAGATTGCTGTCAGTAAAGATGTTTCCTTGTGCACTTGATGGAGTTTGTATTTTTAGAAGTTGATCACCTGTTCACCACACCTGGTGCTTTTTTAAAACCTCATTAAGAGAGCTTTTGGGAGCATGTTCACCTTTAGCAAATAGACCCGATGAAGATCCAGTGGATCGAAACAACAACAAGTCCTGTGCTGAGGAAAAGGTGCAGACCCTTCTTCACTCATTTAAGTTCTTATTCATACCAACAAATCATCTTGTAAATCACCAATTTCTCCACCTGAAGCTGCACTTTTTTATGAGGAGCTTTTTGCACCGGTCAAGTTCAAGTTTCCTTTTCTGTGGGGTCGTCTCATTATCTCTACTGACCTGCAGCACTTTGACTCAGTGTTGCTGCATCACATAAGTCTTGTTTTGCTAAAAAGCCAACTTGAGGGAAGACGGTCAAGACAGAAGCTGATGGGGGATATGTCTTGTACAACAGGTACCGCCTCTCACACAATGACAGCTGGATAATGACACCAGCTCTTTGTGACCGGAAAGGAGAAGCGGGTAAAAGAAATGGATGGATGGAAATGTTATCATCTTTAAAAATGCAGAGTGAATGCTGAGCGCTGAATGGCTTTATTGAAATTTGTTAAAGAAACGGAAACAAAGCTAAGTAGCTATAGTATAACTATATATATATATATATATATATATATATATATATATATATATATATATATATATATATAGACCCTAAAAGATAAAATTAACAAAATAAATGTCTGATGCTAAAATTAACAAAACAAAAGCTAGACCTAGCAAAGCAGTGGCTAAAAGCTAAAGATGAAGCTTGTATCTCGAAGAGCACAAACTTTTTCAAGGATTTGAAAAGTCTTCCACTAGTGTCAAATACAGAAAAATGTAAATGAAGTTAAATAATTCAAAAAGTATTAAAATGACAAAACCTAGAAGTCATAGCCGCAATGTCCTGAGTGAGCTGAGCCTTTTGATATAAGAATAGTTAAAATAGCTGTAAATCTAGATAAATACTTATAATCCAAAGAAGGTATGTAAGAGACTATGAACAGGAAAACCAGCGTGAATGCTGAATAATGTGCATAAGCCTCGCCCAGCCACCTAAAGCAGACAAAGACTGACTAGGTTGACGCCTAGTGTCTCATCATCCTGCGGCTCTTCCTCTTGTGTCACAAACATGTTGCTGATCACCATCGCCCACCACCAAAGGGGAAGCAGTGAGAAGGTTTTGCTCATGTCTGCGCGTTCGACTCCTCTGTCGCAAAATACCTCATGAGCCGCTGGACGGACCTGAAGGAAACTCTCAGAAAGTAATCACTGGAGGAACATCTGTGACTGTTTGACTTTTGGACTCAACCTCATTCATTATGGCCACCGCAGCTGTGAGCTTATCACACATAAAAAATGGCTGTATCGTAGTGGATTTTACAGGTATGGAGCTAAGATTTGACGCGGTAGAAGCTGAGAGTCATCCACAACCCACGACCTACGCTGGCAATCGTCTTTTCTCACCTGCGTTTGGATTAAGCAGTGCAAACACCGAGGACGTCGTGTGTAGTACGAATGCAGTTCAAAAGTCCCACACAGGAACACCATGTACTGAGAAAACATTTTATTTTGAAATGGCGGGGCGGGGGGGGGGGATCCGA
>NC_051435.1:20550232-20608548 GCF_001649575.2 Kryptolebias marmoratus | reverse complement strand
GGGGGGGGGGGCATCCGAACAGATGACGACGACGACTGCATTCACTTCAGGTCATTGGACTAGTGGTCCCTGAAGGCTTCACGATAACTCGTTAAAAATAGTACTCAGGTTTTAAGGCATTGCACATGAGATGAGGGGATGACTGGTCTGAATCCGCGCGGCGAGTGTCCCAGTTGGCCGCCATTAGATTCCATATTTCTGCTTCAGCTCCTCCACCAGCTGGATGTACTCGTTCATGGCGTCGTCTTTGCTTTTGCCTGACAAAAAAAAAGGGGTTAAAGAACAATAAACAGTGAATTTGCTCACAGGGGCAGAGTTCTCAGTTTGGTGAGTTGTGTGAGTTTGGACCTCCCCTCTGGTCTGTACCTTATACAGTTTCTAAATTGGTTTTGTTCTGCTCATGAACTTTGTGCGAGTGTTTATCTATAAAACACCTGAAACAATCAAAGACAATGACGGTGAGTTAGAACATTCCCTCTGATAAAGGACTGGGGCATATACCGTTCACGATAACACTCTACTAACGTCCTGTAGAATGTGTCTTTTAAAAAAAAAAAAGAAAAAGGTCCATACCTTACTTTAGTGATTATTGAATTCATTTCTTCTGTGCTCCAGAGGATTCTCATTGAAAACAAGACCCAGTATCCTGCATTGACTTAGGCTAGTACCTCACCTGGCTGTGACGGATGGAGACTAGTTAGGGACTTAAACATCTGAGAAAACTAGGAGAAAATATGCTGAAGTTTTGTTGCAGTCTCACTGAACTCTTGAGTATTTGTGACCAGGGAGCCGTGCTTCTGAGTTTCGCTCGGGCAATTGTTTTTGAAAATCACGGCTTATAAATGGCGTACATAACGGCATTATAGGCTGAGCACGTTTTTTTGGTTGCCCACCTTGGCAGCCACCAGCAAGTTTATGATTTAATCTTCTGGTAGTCTCACTTTTTGGACCCGGACGTGTTTTCTGTCAGACCTCTCGTGCTGGTGCTGGTTTTTAGACTTTTGCATCTAATTCACTAAAAGTTGAGCTTTTCTTAGCTTTATCAAACGCATCATAACTCTGTGTTTAAGTGTCCAAATTGAAGGAAACAGAAGTTAGGGAGTGTTCAGAGGCTGTAAATGAGCCCAGGTAAATGGCGCGGGTCCTGTTTTGGAAGGGCAGCTGGAGTAAATCGCTTTTGCCAAAACTGACATGCGAGTTCATCCAAGCGACTGGACTTCAAATACTTAGGGTTGACTGTCTAGGAAAACAGGAAGTGTGGTAAAGAGGTGAAGAAGAGAGTCCAGGCAGGATGGAGAAAAGTTTCGGGAGTGATTTGTGACAAAAGGGTGGCAGCAAAGGTCAAAGGAAAGGTTTTACAAGACAGTGGTGAGAGCAGCCATGTTGTTTGGTTTGGAGACAGTGGGACTGACAAAAAGACAGGAGACAGAACTGGAAGTGGCAGAGCTGAAGATGTTGAAGTTCTCCTTGGGAGGGACGAGGATGGACAGGATTAGGAATGAGGTCATCAGAGATACAGCACAGATTGAAGGACTGGGAGATAAAGTTAGAGAGGCCAGACTGAGATGGTTTGGACATGTGCAGAGGAGGGACAGTGGGTATGTTGGTAGAAGGATGTTAGAGATGCAGCTGCCAGGAAAAAGACAAAGAGGAGATATATGGATGCAGTCAGAGAGGACATGGAGGACAAATCTGGTAAATAAATACTAAACAATTACTCTGTAAATCTGGTGATTTAATACGGCTCTGATGTCGGTATGCAGCTCACGTGTGCATGTCCTGTGACCTGCCTCCTGCAGTCTCAAATCTACAGCTCTTATGTCAGAAGGAGTTACAGAAACACATAGGTGCTGGATGGAGACTCAAAAGAAATAAATAAATTAAATCAACGCAACATCCAGACTAAGAAGGAGAACAGGACATTTGACGGGGGCAGCTCAGACTGTAATCAGTGAAGGCTTATGTGATGCAGATGTGTTGAACATCGATGATGTTAGTGACGAATAACAACACTAGTGCAGTTTTTACACACCTTTCTGCTTCTCCCAGGCATCCCATTTAGCTTTCCCGGTGAAATCCAGCATCCCTGGACGAGCTGGGCAGAGAACACAGACACACACGGTTTAAGGGCCTTCACAAACAGAAGCACTTAAAGTCGAATCCCTCCTGTCGGACGTGTAGTCCAGGTACTGACTGCTGATAAGATCTGCACAGAACCCCAGCTAACGGCTAATCAAACAGGGAGTGGACATCTAATGTACTTCTACATGAGATGGATTGCTGACATGAAGGTCTGTAGGCATTTACACTGAAGTCTGGTCAAGTTTTCTATATGAAACATTTTCTGTGCAGAGCAGAACATCTGTGGTGTATCTCTGGGGTGTCAAACTACAGGACTCAAGGGCCGCCGTCCTGGAAGTTTTAGGTTTTTTTCTGCTCCAACACACCTGACTCAGATGGTTACCTCCTCACCGAATCATCAAGTCCTCCAGAAGCACGTCCACAAGTCATTCATTGTGGGCCCAGTCCCAATACTCGCACTTCCACCCTCGTGTCCTTCAAATGCACGTTCACGCTGAAGGCTCTGAGTGCGTAACGTGTCCCAATTCTCCGGAGTGCTCTTTAGCCCCGCCCCCTTTGCGTTCTACATCTGCCCTCTGGCTATGCCTGCATCCAGGCGGACGTCAGCTGAGGTATTTACCCACAATTCATTGCTGCATGTGACATTTTAAATTTTTTCTATTATTTTTTTTAACAATGAAAGGGTTTTGAATTAAACGGCAGAAATATGGCAGTGGTGACAGAGCAAGCTGCGTTTGTCACAAAAAAAGCAGTTTTTAATGTAAAGTATTGATATATTTCTTGTTTCACTCTGCTGTACAGGTGTGAATACTATCAAACTTTGCTCCGTGTTCAACAAATCATGACGAAACACATTTGAACAGCCAAATATCTCCTGCTATGACTTTGGAAAGCAAGAATACCTAAACTGTACTTTTAAAATCAAACTGGCACCTTCTTAAAATACCAAACCAGTGACCAGCCCCGCCATGTTGGATGTCGCAGTTACGACGCAGAGGCGCAAGTCGGTGATGTAACCTGTACTGTCCCAATTCTCCACTTCCTGCATGCTTGTAACCTGCGTGCACTTCGACTGAGTACGCACTTCATAGAGGGGCGTAGGGTGGAGTGCGAGTATTGGGACCGGGCGTAAACCGGGTGTTTTAAAGCAAGAACACAACTAAAACATGCAGGTAAGCGCCTCCCCGAGGAGCGGAGTTAGACACATGTTGTGTATCTAGTAAATTTAAAAGTCTGAACTGTCTCTTTATTGTGGCTGCTGCCCTACTCAGGTTAAAGCCAGCTCTCCTACAACAACCAGGCAGTAAATCACAAACAACAGGAGCGTATTTTAATGTCTGACTACATTCGTTTTGTCCCCCTTCTGAGGCCCAACGACGTCCACGACGAGCCGCTTTTGTTCCTGAGCCACCAGGGAGTTTCAGGTTCCAGCTGTTGGTCCTGTTTGGGACACACACACACACACCACCCCCCACCTGTGTTAACGTCCCCCACGGTGGCCTGCTTGAACAGGGAGTAGAGCTTCAGCATCTCATCGTCCTGCGGCTTGGCCTTCAGCTGCTTCACCTCAGCTGCGGCGGTGTCAAACTTCGCCTGCGGAGATACAAGAGACAGGGAGAAGAAGGTTTTAGGTTATGCGCAGAGCAGGGCGATGCTGTCCCCTCACCTCCAAAACCCCATCAGTGATACCAGGAGGAGGTTAAACAAACTCTGAGTTAACTTACTTGCTATACCCAGTGGGTTCAAGACAGAAAGAATTGTTATTTTGATGATTTTGTTGATTAAAGAGGTCAAACTCCTCTAAAAAGAGATTTATTAGTCAAAGTATTGATTTGTAAAAAATCTGTATTCACTGCAGAAAGATGCCTCTGTAAAATAGGATTTGCATTTTACAGTTAATCGTTTTGATTAAGAAAATCAAGCAAATAAAATCAAACAAAAACTGGTAAATTGTGGCCGGGCAGTTTGTGAACTCACTTGAACTTCTGCAACAAGTGAAAAGTTTCTGTATCTATCACCATCTGAACTGATAAGCTGAATTTGTGGCCCAGTGATGTCATGTATACATAAGGGTCATCTGCGGAGGGGCTGCTGGTACCAGAAGAGTAAAAAAAAAAAAGTGCAGACATTGATCTAACTTTAGCTGTAACACTGTTCAACAAAGTGATGAAATCTGTCCTGACCCTTGTGTCACCCGGAACAAGAATGTTGAAAACATTTTCTTTTGGGGGGGAAGTTTCTTCTTTTAATGCCATTTGCTATGCTTTTTAATTTCCACTTACTTTAATATTATCAGAACCTTTTACTAGGTATACTAAAAGCAAAAATAAAACTTCTGTAAATATGTTGTCAAAAAGTGACTGTTATTACGACAGTCTGTAATCAAAGAGTGGAAATATAAAAGGCCGAAAACTGTTGTGTCTTGCCCCTTTTTTCCCTTCCCGGTACCCGTAGAGCACTTGTACCGTAATGCTCAGTGTGAGGGCGAAGCTGAATTCTGTCTCGTGTGACAGGTCAGGAGAGAGCCGGAGCTGGGAGGGGTTCGGTGTTGGAGCTGTTGGTGGTGTGTCACCATTAAACAAACAGCATGAACTATGAAATTAATATAATGAAGCAGCTGTTTTATTTGAACCTTCCATTTTGGGATAATTAAGCAGATACGAGCCGTCGGTTAACAAAAAAAATGAAAAAAATAGAAATAAAAAAGACAGATATTAGGAACCAATTAAGCTGCTGCACGTGATCAGTTACAGTGCACACTGAACAGGAACACTAACGCGCCTTTCGTCAACAACTACAGAAACCTCACATCATGGGGCCATTCACGGCGGTGCAGCCCTGTTCACAGCCCCCAGTCGACCGTCCATGTCGGCCCGGCACCGGCGTTCGCCCGAACCTCTCGGCTGCATCGCCCGCAGCTGTAACGGGACAGAATAAACCGTTTAAACACAAACCTGGAGGTCAGCCATCTTTAAGTCAGACAGTCAGGGTCGCAGGACGTGGAGCAGACAGATATGTGTTCTGGACTGTGCACACTAGCTGCCCTCTGTCTGTAATAATGTAGGCTAAAGTCCACCGTCTCCTCCCCCATCAGACCACCGTTATCTCTGCGCAAGTGGACACGCCCTCCTTTAACGCGATTGGTTGTGCACATGAGTGACGTAACGCCGAGTGGGTGGAGCTCGTACGCTGGAACTACAAGGACTACAAGAAGCTTTTTAATGGAGGAAATGCTTATAACATTTTCGTAAATATACGATTAACAGAAGTGAATTTCGAGAAAGGATGGTTTACTGCAAACCAAGAAGAACTTCACATAATCAGAAATTCAGTTTTAAGTTATTATTTTCTATTGTTTTTATAGTCTTTATATTTACAAATGTGTAACTTGTGAAGTCAGCCCTATTCAAGATGGCCGCCACAGCTAAGCAAGTTTATCAAACACTGCAAAGGCTATACCTCAGCCAGGTTTTACAGATATTGAAGTAAAATGTGTCACGGTAGTAGCTGAGAGTCAGCCCAGCACATACTCCGAGGGCAAACTAAACTACTGTAGTCAGATGTCTGTCTGTTAGCAAAATATCTCATGAGCCAACAGATGGATTTTAATGAAACTTTCAGAAAGTAATCATTAGATGTGCATCTACAGCTCATTAACATTTGGAGTCAACCCAGTTTAAGATGGCTGCCACAGCCAACTGATCTTAAGGAAACAAAAGTGGCTATAACTCAGCCATGTTTACAAATATTGAGCTAAAGTTCTGGTGTGGTAGTAGCTGGAAGTCATCCTTAACACGAACTCCAAGTGCTTCTTCGTTGCACAACGTATTTGCCTAGAACTTTGGCATTCTCTGCTAGAGTCAATGCTGTCTGTCTGTTAGCAAAATATCTCATGAACTACTGGACAGAATTTAATAAAACTCTCAGAAAGTAATGACTGAATACACATCTAGAAGTCATTAACATTTGGAGTCAACCCAAGTGAAGATGGCTGCCACAGCTAATCAACATTATCGAACACAAAAACAGCTATAACTCCGCCAGTTTTACATTTACCGAGCTAAAATTTGAAGTGGTAGTAACTGAGAGTCATTAATAACACATACTCTGAGAGTGATGTCTTAGCGTAATGCTATTTTCAAAATTTTATGAAAAGATGTTACATCTCTGCCTCTGTCGTGTTGCAACATAAGGCGAAATGCATTCCTTCGTTGACCGCTGGGCTTTTAATTCGCCGTGCGTCCAACTGTTGAACTCCGCTTAAAGAAAACCCAGAGTCTGTCTTGGCCTTCTTTAAAAACTCTTATAAAAAATAAAAGAAAGAAAAACACTAATAATGGTTTCTTTGCAACCTCCTAGGAAGAGGTCAACCTACAGATAGGTTTCTAGTTCCTGCTCTGCGTGCCGTAGTCTGACGCCGCGTGTTGATAACTGCTCTGCCGAGAGTTAAGAGCTCCCCACGTCTTGTTAAGTCAGCCTTCTCGCTGTCAACCTTCGGCGATTGCAGAATGTCCTTCCTAAGCTTTTCTTTATCAAGAACAGAAAAATACAAGTTGAGTGATCTACTCATTTTATTATCTTCCCTAGAAAAGTGTCACCTATCACACAACAGTTAGTACCTGCTGCCAAAAGGCAGCAGATAATGGGTTTGCCTGTTTATGTTTGTCTGTTAGCAAAAAATATCATGAACCTGTCAGCAGATTTGAAGAAAACTCTCAGAAAGTTTCCATTGGGCTTACAGCGGCAACTGATCAACTTTTGAAGTCAGTCAATTCAAGATGGCCACCACAGCTGATCAACATTAGACACAAAAATGGATTTAACTGAGGCAATTGAAAGTCATCCAATTATTTTTAAGGTTTGACCAAAGTGGATACTACGCCATCATTTCCTGACAAAAGGAGACCTTAAACTGAAACCGTGGCGTTATCGGCGGCGGGCGATGTGCGTTCCTTCAGCAGCCTTGGCCCATAACCAGGTGATAGCAGGTTGACGTCACGCTGAGGAGCTGTTCCTCTGCCGCCATCTTTGCGCCCGCTACAGCTCACATCCCACCCACTGCTTACACTGAAACACTTTGCTCTGGAAACGCTCGAACACAAGGCATAAAAAAAAAAAAGACGCAGCGGTCAGAATTTATTGAGCACGTTTATAAAAAATTGGCAACAAATGAATGTCCATGAACGACCGTTTACCGGAAAACAGGAAATAAAAAGGCGTACAATCATGCTGTCGTAGACAGCTCTGGTTTAAATAATAATAATAATAATAATAATAATAATAATAATAAAAATAAAAAACACTGTATAAAGACTGAGGCCCAGTTTGGTGGTTTTTCTTGTTCTCGACAGGCTTCGGTTTTGTCTCGTTCCTCTTCAGCCCCTCCTGTAACGGCTCACCAGGTGGTTTCGGGGTTGGCTTTGTACAAACCGTAGTCTTCTCTCCTGAAGAAGGCCACCTCTGTCTCATTAGCTGGAGAGGAAAACCACAAAACTAGTGGGTCATTCGCTCCTAATGTTAGCAAGGGGCGTTACAACGTTCTTTACATTTAGCTCATTCACTCTTAAAACTGTGAAGCAGAAGAATGGACAGATCAAATGTTCCAGTGACACCTTTGTTCTGCAGCAGGTGAGCAGAACGTTGTAGCGGAACATTCTGTTCTCAGGCTACGTTCACACTGCAGGTGTCAGTGCCCAGTTGTGATTTTTTTTTTTGTTTCTGCGTGGTCGTTCACATCACATGTTCACATGTTCAATGCGACCTCCATCAGACTCCAGTGTGAACGGTCTCCAGTTCCTGAAAATGACCCTCAAGAGCAGAAGAAGATAGGACCACTGAGCCACGGCCGTCCCCAGATGGATTTCCCTACAGGACTTTGATCAGAAAACCGCGCTGGTCTAAATGTCCCTTCAGTCACCAAACAGAACAGAATCAACCACATGACGATGATTTAGAAATTCTTACCCACTCCGGCAGCTCTGAGGGTTTGGTCGTGTTGCAGAATGAGCCGCTCATCATCATCTGTACTCATGACCAACTCATTAGTCTAAAAAAAAAAAAAAAAAGAAAGATAGATAGTCGAACCCTTGACAATGACAGTACAGTAATAGTTCAGATGAAGGAAACATTAGATCTGAAGCGGACTCGCAGTTTCTGAGCTCCTGCTATGTGCTAACAGATAAACTGTTTCCTCTCCTTAAAAATAAGATTCAACAAGCAGTGCTCTTCTCCATCAGAACTCTGAACCTAAATGCTACCTGTGAAGTCTGCAGAACCCTTTACCTTTGCTCCGTGAGCCTGATGAATGATCTTCATCGTGTCTGAAAACACAAAGGAACACCATTATACAGAGTCTGGGGTTGTTTTTTTCAGTTCACTGACACAAGAGCTTTCTGTAGAAGACTTTAACCTGAGAATTTACTGACCCAGATCTATGACATAGAACCTCCACAGGATCTTCAATCACAAGAACTGCTCTGGACCGATCAGAACCAAAGACTGCACAGGTAGCACTTTACAACATTTAAATGATACGAGGCCACCTTAAACCCATGACTGACTGTTTAAAACTGGTATATCATAATAACATCCCATTCTTCAGTCCCTCCAGGAAGTTGTGATGTTGCAATCCCAACTATTAACACTAATTCAACCGATCCCTGTAAGTCTTTGCTTCGACTTATGCTTTCGACTAATCGCCGTGACGATTCGCCTTGGCTGCCTGGCCAGTTTCTCTGCCTGTGATTTGAGTCTGGAGGATGAAAACATGTCTGATGCCACAAGACCACATCTGGCTTTGTCAGCCTTTCATGACGGCCAGTCATTTATCCAGGTACGCCTCAGAAAATTTAAATATCACTGAAAGGTTTGCTTTTTTTCAGTAATTTCATTCAAAAAGTGAAACTCAGATATTATACAGCCTGATTTTATTATAATCAATTATATTTCAAGTGTTTATGTTTTCAGTAGTGTCTGTCTGTCTGTCTGTGGACAAGATTACTCAAAAAGTTATGAAGGGATTTTCATGGCATTTTTAGGAAACATCAAACATGCTGCAAGGAACAAGTGATTAGATTTTGGTGATCTGGTCAAAGTTCAAGGTCAAAGGTCACAGATCACTCCATACTCTAACTCTGCAGCTGTAAACAGGAATATTAAACTCCACAGCTGGAGTGATGGGGTGATGGGACCAAAGGTCAAGGTCACAGATGACCTTGTGCTCTAACTATGCAACCATGTAACAGAGGAAAATTAAACTGCACAATTGGACACCTCTTAGGTAAAGAGTGATCATCAATGATTTTATGGTCATTGGATCAAAGGGGAACAACACAGTTGACCCGGTGCTCTGACTCTAACAGTGTTATATAGGAAAGTCAAACTGCACAGCTGGACACCTCATGGGTCAAGGATGATGCCTGTTGGTTTCAGGGTTCATGGGGTAAAAGGTCACAGGTAACCCCTTTGTTAAAACTTTCTCTCTGCTCCTACATGTGACCCTTTTGTTTCCTCCACCAAAGAAGTTTTGTTTCCGGTTGTGTCCGCTGGTTTGTTTGTCTGTCTGTTAGCAAAGATCAGATAAAAACTAAAGAACGGATTTGGAGGAAACTTTCAGGAGATGTTGAGGTTGTCACAAAAACAATGGGTTAAATGTTGGTGCTGATCCAGATTGCAATTTTTTTTTTAATCACGCTGGGGACTTGGCGGAGGTTGGCGCTCCCTGAGTGGTTCTTTCATCTGCTTTTCTGTGCAGGATCACGGGGGAGTTGGTACGCAGGTCCACAGGCTGAAGGCCTCCATGCCACGCCTCATCAGTGCAGTGATTCATACAAAAGGAGCTCTGACCAAGTATTGAGTACATTTACTGTACGGCACACTGACATACTTTTTATTGGACCACCATTTCCTCTGTTAATCAGACTTATGCAATATTCTAGTTTTCCGAGAACCTTAATTTTGGGTTTTCATCAGCTGGGAGCCTGAATCATCAGAATGAACCAAAATAAACACTTTATTTTAGACTTTGTACATGAGCTCGACTTGCTTGTCTGATAAAAGGCTAAAAGTTGCTGCATTTTCGCGGACATTATAAATAATATAGATAGGATCTCTCACAACAAAGAACCCCTGCACTGGCCTGCCTTTCATATGCCAACCATCCCAGTGGTAGAGGGTAAAAAGGGGACATTTTTTGTTGCTGTGTTCCTCTTTTATATACAGTCAAAGTGATAAATACTCTGCTCACTGGATCACCTTTTAGAAATTCAGACTTTATCTTTTTTTAGGTAATAAAGAGTCTGGAAACACTGAAGGTTTCCATACGTCGTTTTGATTTTTCCAGACTTATCCAAACCTGGAAAATACTAAAATCAAATTCCGGACTTTTCCGGACTGCAGAGGAAGCCCATCACAGAGGATCTGAGACCCCAGGATCTGAGACTATTTAAACAACCTTCTTCAGACGCATTATGGGACTCAATAAATCACATCACGTTAGCACATTATCTCAGCAATCAAACGATCAAACATACATACCATAAGCATATTTCCTGAAGGGGGGAGGAAGTCCTGGTCTTGTTGCAATATCTGGAAGAAATGTGATGTTCGTGAGACTTTTCACCCACTTTTTTTTTTTTTTTTTTTTTTTTGATGAAACACAATCAGCTCTGTATGAGATACCACGGCCTCACCAAAATTCTTACTGATAAAAACCCCCCACTAAGACAGAAAAAAACAACATCCGTTAAATCATGGTTTCATCTGTTTGTACGAGATAAGTGTCAGGGGTGATTTATGATAGAAGGCATCATGTTGTATAATCCAAACTGTAGTCTTCTTGGTGCCACATTTTAGAGGATTTATTGGGAATTATGCAATTTAATAAACAAAAAGGGCTCTGGTCTAACAGGATGATTAAGATTAGAAGGATTGCAGGTTTGCTAGTCTCTGAAAAATTACTGGTCAAGTCAAATGCAGGAAAGAGACACAAAATAAATAAATTACCCCGCAGACCAATGTATTTCAATTATGCACGTTAACTTTTAGTTTTTAATATTTCTGCGTGGCCCAGTACCAGATAACCCATGAACAAGGAACTGGCCCATGACCCGGTATTTGGGGCCCCCTATCTTTAATGATTGTAATATATATGTAAAGAAACAGTTTTGTGATTAAATTTGACAGTTCCAACGCAAACATCTGGTCACCGTCTAATTGCTGACGTTTAAGAACTTATGTCTGTCTATTTAACCTTTAAAGTTTAAGGATATTTTGTCAAACTGCTACAGACAACTAAAACGACAGAAAAAAGTCAAATTTATTTATTTTCTCCCAATTTTTTTCAAACTTGTAGTTTTATTTTGCACTGAGCTTTGACAGTGTAGTTTAAACACTGACATGAAACTGGTGAACTCGGTGTTTTAACGAACCCTGCAGTGTAACGTGACCCAAACTGCACAGAACCGAACCCAGAACTGAGCAGAACCCTTTACTGACCGTCTCTCACGACCCGCATGAAGTCCTGAACCGTCTGGTCCAGACTGACTCGGTGGAAAACTACAGGCTTGAAGTTTCGGTGCTGGAAAGACCTGACCAGCCGAACCGTGACGACAGCCGATGAGTCCATGTCCCCCGGACCGGCCCGCTCTCAGTGTGTGACCCAACTCTGTCAGAACCAGCCTCCTGCACGCCGAACGACTGTTTACAGCCGCAGAACCGTGGACCAGTCCTGGGGAGAACCGAATCATCGAGAACTTTCAGCTGGTTCAGGCCCGAGGAGTCGATCACAGAGCGCCTGCGCAGTGCTTCTTCTACCGCCAAAACCGGAGGCAGAGACGGTGAGCTGCTGCCCCCCTCAGGTCAGATGGTGCTATTCACCGAAGATTACAAACAGAGAAACACTAGAATGGCCACAGACGGCGCTAGGCGAGATTTGTGGCGGCCATCTTGTAAAGAGCTACATGTGTCGCTTTGTACTGTATACATGTAAGAGCGACACATTGTTAACGTTGTGTGCGTGTCATATGCTGTGCAATCAGCCTAGAAACGCATAGAAATAGTTTTGTTTATTTTAATAAACATATATCATGCAGTGTGAAAACAGGAGACAAGAATATTCTGTACTAAGTCTCTGAACAAGCACAGTCAAGCATTATCGGGAAACACCGAACTGCCACCAGCACTGTGGTAAAATTACCAAGTGCTGTAATTATTCTAACCAGATCACTACAAGCTGCACTTTAAGTACAAGTAAAGGTGCCCAAGGGTAGTTAAGATAACCAAAGATTGAAGATATTTGTACTTTTATATTTATTGGTGACATGCACTCACAAATGTTTTTGTTGGGCAATGTGTCATTGTGGAGTTTGTAACACACAAGAAAAGATTATGATTTTTTTTTATGTTAATAAGGCTGGTGTTACAACAAGTAAGTAAGAATCTGTCTTGATACTTTGTTAAGGTTTTCCTCAAGTTTATTTACCCAAGTCTTTGAAAGCTGTTTAGCAGCTTTGAATTGTTCATTTATGTATGTTAGATGATTAAAATTTTAACCAAAAACATATCGTTGTTGAATGTGTCTCAGAAGACCGACAGTCCAGAGGTGAAAGATGTCACTAAATCACAGCAAAACCCTCTAGTTCAGCTCTTCTCCACAAAAAAAAAAACAAAAAACGCATGAGCAACAAGAAATCCAACAAAGCTCACATGCTCAACCATCAATAACCGAGTCTACAAGATACAGAAAAAAAACACACAAGGACTCCACAAAGATAATCAACCATGATAGTTAACGGAAAAGAAAACTGCATGACCTAAGGTTGAACGAGCTGAAGCAAGATTTCAAGATCCACTATGACAAATGGAAAGGTTCTGCTAAAGATGCAGCCTCATACCTATTCAGATGACAAGCTGCAAACTATCGTGTACATCATTAGCGCTGGTTCAAATGAACTGAATGCAACAAATGAAAACTGGTGTCAGGAGGACATTCTTAAACCACTGCACATCACAGAGGCAGTAACAAGAAATACTATCAGGACTGCAACATGTTTGAGAGAAAAAACACCTAACAGCCACAGATAGATATACTACAACTCAATGAAGATGAATCTGTTTCTATGTGTGAGAGGTCATATAAGTCAAGTGATTACTCACAGGTCACCAGTCCATCTAATCGTTCTCAAGCTTTATGCAGAGTCGCCTCTAAGCACTTCATTGTGACATCTGCACACAGGCAAGAAATCGCTTCTAAAATCACTGCAGCACAGGAACTTTAGAAATCTTACATAAACACCAATGTCAGCAAGAAGAACTTCTTAGACTGTAAACTGAAGATAAAAGACGCATATCCAGAACAAACAGCCTAAAGACGGAGGAATGAGAAACACGGCTGCAAGAAAAGCTTGAAGTTGAAAACGCTGCTAGAAGAAAGCTGTTGGACAACTGGAAGGTTTCAGTTTGTTCATGTTAATAATGAATTTTTTTCATATACCAGAATTAGTCATGGAGTTCATTAGAGTTCATTGTCTGGACCACTACTCTTTATTTTACATATGCTTCAAGTAGGTCAAATTATTAGACAGCATAGGATAGATTTCCATTGTTCTGCTAATGATACTCAGTGATATTTATTTATGAAGACTATAATCTGTCATTAGAAGAAAGCAGTAGAGAAAACAGTGGAGGACTCTGGTGAAGTGAGTCAGAGAGTTAGATTGGTTGAGCAATCAAACAAGTGATCTAACTGATCCCTGCTCGCTTAGTCAGAAAAACAATCTAAAACAAGGATTGCTATCCTGCAGTTTCTTTCTTTCTGAAGCTAAAGCATATTTCATAATTCCAACCTTTTGCCTGTACTTATTTTTATTTTTAGGAAATATGTTTTGCTGTGTTGTGCAGTGAAGAGGAACAAGACCCGCAGCTTTCTCTGCTTGTACACTAATTTGCATTGTAAATTAGGATCCTGGGGCTAACTGGTTTTAATGTCACGGTTCAGTGCCCCTTTCTGGTTTAATGCAAATTTTTCTTATTTCAGGCTGTATTTGTTCCCTTTTCCAACTTTATATCCATATTTATTGCTTTTGTTAGCATTCAGAGACAACCAATGTAATGTATGACAGTGTGTAATGGTTATTAGTCATATAAAACATACTGAGACAACTATTTGGATTTAATTGTGTCAGTAATTTACTGCCTGATGGAGCATTTAAATTTTTGGGTCAGATAATCAACAGTGGAAACATCTGATCTCTTATCAGATCCTATATGGGCTGGAAAAGTAAGGATAGCTTTTGCAAAATAATGTAATTTTAAAGAGAATATTTCTTAATGCAAATATGCAAGAAGCCAGCTAAGACTTGAAATGATAGTATAGTATATTATCAAACCTTTTATAAAATGGTTCTGTGATACGGCTGCAAAGACAAGCCTCTCTTTAAGCTGTCTCCGGTTGTTCATAAATCACCAACAGAGCCACGTCCTGCACTGATCTGAGACTTCATAAATGAAGCTGACATAATGGAGCCGAAGGAGGAGCGGAGTGTAAATAAGTGGGACTGATTAGTAGCCTTACACATAAAAAGTGTGTCAGCCATTTCCCATTCCAGATCTTACAGCTGGCTGATCGTACACATCATCACATTTATCAGCTGTTACGGTGCTGTCAGTACCTTGCTTGATGGCTCAGAGGTGTAATAGCAGCAGTCCTTTCAGAAATCACACCATGCCCAGTTTGAAGTATTTGGTGAAAGAATTGATCTTTTTTGCTCTGTAACATTGTAAGTTAGAGACTGACCTGTCATTGATTTATAGACTGTTAGCTGTTTTATGACAGCAGTAAAAAATCAGGAGCGTCTAATTACTGATGGTGATGTGAGGAGCGTCTGGATCTCTTCAGTAATCTGCAGTCACAGACTTCTTCCCAGAGAGAACTGTTAGATTTCTGACATGTAACATGGTAAACCATGATGCTGTTGTTTGTTCACACCTTAAAAACTTGTTTGGTTCTTTAAAAACACTATGGAGGAAATTCTCCTGATTACTCTGTTACATGTTACCATTTAGACACATATCATCCAATATACTTTACTGTTAGTGATAGTTTTGGGGGTATAACAAGTAAATACTATTTTAAGTTAAATGTTGTTGGGTCTTGATCAGCATCCTTTTGTCCTACCCTGAATTGAATGAACTATATGGATGTGTTTCCAACCTGTTTACCCTGAACTGTGTTCCAGGCCTGTTTACTATGGACTGTGTTACTAACTAGTTTACCTTGGATGTGTTACCCACCTGTTCACCAGAAACATGTTCCTGAGCTGGTTACCTCAGACGAGTTCCTGATCGGCCTCAAAATGTAGACCTCTTACTCTTCTTATGATGTCCTACATATATGCAGCTCTCTGTAGCAGGAAGGGAATCTGTTCAATTTATTAAAAGCATGAATTGAATTTGGAATGATTCAATAGTCCCTGATTGGTTTTAAGTAAGTGTGTTTTATTGTGCCCTGAGTGTCCAGTACCATGTAACCCATTCATGGTGGGCTGTAGTCTGGTTGACCTTCCCAGCAACATCTGTGTTTGGAAGTTCTGTTTCTGTTTGTGACAGATTGGACCTCAGGGTCTGACCTAAGCTGAGCAGACAGACGACTGCTGGCCAGACTGGCGTCAGTTCATCTCGACTTTATACCCCTCACCAACAACATGTCAACAAAAATGTGTCTACTGGCATTTTGTTCTTGTCTGCTAAAATAATAATAGTTGTTTCTTTAAATTCTTGTTTTACTTTAAAAAATTAAATTAAGCTGTAGGCTTTTGACATTCTCAACTTAAACCAAAGTCAAAGTGATATAATTCAAAAGGCATCCTTGTAGATACAGTCAAAGAAAATCTACTTTTTCTTATTTAACACTGACAAATGGTTGGGTTTTGTTGTGTCCATCTGTCTGCCGTGTATCTGAGGTCTTAACAGACCTCAGATGACTAATTTCGGGTGACATCATGGTTGACCACATGTGTCAAACTGACAATTACGTCAAACTTGACTGAGAGCCTAACATTTGATTCTGACTACAGGAAATATTCAGATATGATCAGAACACCACCAAGCTGATTATTGTGTCTAAACAAACAGAAACAACAGTTTGTATTGTCTACTTTGACTCTGTCAGTGTTCCCAACAGTCCATTTTAATATGTTACCACATTGTTTTAAAAACAAATTTCATCATTTTGATTTTATTCATTTATTATTGTTGTAATTCATTCACATAGTAGTCATTAAATCCCCCATTGCAGCACAGACCTGTAGTGGAGGATTCCACTCCAGGTGGATCATTCCTAATGGTTCAGTACCTCCATAAGAAATCTGTTGGGCCTCACTGGGGAAGGCTGGGATATCAAAATGTTGAGGAGATTTGGTAGGTTAAATGACCATGCCATTCAAATAAGGGCATTTGAACTAGTTTAATTGGTTTTACCTATGGTTGTAAGGTATAGATCATGACTAATAGGTGGTTCAGGCACCTGACCTCCTCTCTCTGGAGGTTTTATACAAATGTTCAACCCTAGAAATTGCAGATCCATAGATACAATTTATATGCATACAATTTTTTATTCTACTTTTCCATAGTCTGTTTTCATTTTAATCCACTGGTTTTTACCATTTGTTGTTATTTTCATTTTCCTATGAAAGCAGTAATAATTGTTTTCTTGTCCCTCAGCATTAGAACCATCCTCGCCAACAGGATTCAGTTAACAACGCTGTAATGACCACAGACTCATTGATATTCTTGCTGACAAACTGTCTTATATTTTCAACTTTAATAGTTTGGTATTTAAATGTTTATTTTCATTTACATAACTTGTTGACATTAGAGAATTTTTTTCACAGTTAGCTCAGACCAGATACTTCTTGTTAGAGTCAGTGAATATAAGTCAATTCCTTTTTTTCTTGTTCTTAGCACTTGAGAAAGAATAAAGAAACTCTTAAAGATTTTTTCAAAAGAACAGATTAATGATAATAACCAACTTAACTGGAACATTATACTGTTTGGTATACTTGTTTAAACTAGTGTTGTATAATAGTTCTATAATCAAGTTCTGGGTGTGGGCCAACACCAACATTCAGCTATAATTACATTAATGCTTTTTTTATTCATACAGGTAATATATTTTAGACTTCGGTTCATCATATGTTTGTTAAAAGACCCAAAGTTTAGACACTGAGGGGGAGTAAGAACAAAAAAGGAAAGTGTTTTAAAAAAAAGGCAGACAAGGCAGCAAACAAACTAACAAATATAGACCAACATGAAGCATAACCAGAACAAACTAAGAAAACGGAAACATGGAAGAAACAAGAAGGAAAACAAACATCTGGATCTGACAACGAGGAGGATAAATAGGGTCATATATGAATGGATAGATTGATGATGGTTGGATGAATGGATGATGGTTGGACAATAAATGGATTGTTGGGCAGACAACTGCATGGATGTTTAGATGAAAGGTTGAATAGATAGTTGGATGAATGGATGAATTACACTTGTTTAACTGTAAAAGTGACCAGTCCTTAGCTTATTATTATGGTCCTGGTGGAATCACTTTAAGTTCCAGACTGAGGTCCATTCAGGGAGCTCCAGACAGTACATAAACAGGTATGATATTATTGGTTCAGAACTTTTTCTTAGAAGCCCACTTCAAAATGGCCGGAGTGTCCCTTTAAAGTGATACTTCTCCGATGGAGCTGTCCGTGGTCCTTCCTGCCCACCAGCCTGCGGACGGCACCGCACAGAAGAGGGTTATTGTTAGAGTCTGGGTCCAAACTGTAGGCAGAGGTCCTGACAACCCCTCCTCCTCCCGCTGGGGGCCTCTGGGCGCTCTCAGACCCACCGGGTCCACAAACATCAAACCGGATCACGGTCCTGTCAGCTCCGTGAGTCCGAGTGAAAGTGGCACCACTCGGAGCGCCGCAGGCTCAGCTGTTCCCTGTCTCTCTTTGGACCGGATCCACCAGCTGAGCTGCAGACCCCCCCCATTCGTGCCACACTTCCACCATCACGACCCAGAACGAACCGGACTCTGCAGGAGAGGACACCCGTAGCTGCCGTCTCCGGTACCGTCATGGTTCTGGCTCTGATCCTCGTGGTTCCTCTGCTGGTCCAAACTTCCAGGACCGACGCGCATTACGAGATGGTGGGAACCTGCCGGATGGTGTGTGACCCGTACAGCCCCACGGAGGTCCTGCGTGACCCGAGCGCGGTTCCATCCACCGCCTTCGGACAAGAGACTAAAGGCGAACCGGGTCGCCCGGGGAAACCTGGGCCAAGAGGACCACCAGGGGAACGGGGGCCGCCGGGTCCGAGAGGTCTACCAGGAGACTCTGTAAAGGCGGGAGAGGTTCTGGTTCCAGGCGAGCCGAGCCCTGTTGGACCGGGACACATCGCCTTCTATGTGGGTCTGAAGAACCCGCACGAGGGGTACGAAGTGGTGCGCTTCGACGACGTCGTCACGAACCTGGGGAGCGACTATGACGCGACCACCGGGAAGTTCACCTGCCAGGTGTCCGGGATCTACTTCTTCACCTACCGGGTTCTGATGAGGGGGGGAGACGGAACCAGCATGTGGGCCGACCTGTGTAAGAACGGACAGGTACCGGTTCTCTGTTCTATTCCCCCTCCAAATTTCGTCTTTTAACAAGCCTATATTTTAGTTTTAGTCATATTTTAGTCGACTGGAACATAAAATGTAGGGGTTATTAGTTACTTTCTGAACTCAATATTTACACCTAGATTAAACACTTAATGTGCAAAACACAGAGAGGGATTTAAAAGCTTTTATACTGTAAAATAAATGCATCTGGCTTTGGTTTTTCATTAGGAAAATCACAAAATACTGATGGACAGTAAGTCTGTTGAGACTGAAAACGAGATTTTACATGATGTTCTTAATTAAACGCTCAAAATAGTAATTCTATTTTTCAAATATTACTAATGAATTTAATCAATTAATAGTTTCTTAAAATATCAATTTAGCATTCTCTGGTAATCTTATCAAAAACTGAAATTCTCAAAAAATATTTTACCCACGGTGGAAAACAGTTTAAACAGCAATGTTTAAACAAAGATCTTGTACCATTTTTTTTTTTAAAAAGGGAAAAGGTCATTTTGAATTTGGTTGCAGCAAAAAGGTGTTCCAGCTCCATCTTTCTCTCTGTGAAACTTCTCCTCTTCTTCTAACATCAATCTGTAAACATTCAAGAACTGAGGAGAGCAGCTGCTGGAGGTTTTAGAGGGAATGTTACCCCCTTACTGATGGAGAATTCTAGCTTTCCTCTTTGCTGAAGTTTTCATTTATGATGCTCTAAATGTGTTCAATTGGTGAGAGGTCTGGGCTTCTGGCCGGTCAGTTCAGCATCTGGAGTCTTCTACACTGAAGTCATGTTGTTGTGATGGATGCAGTCTGAGGTTTAGCATTGTCTTATTTAAAAATGCAAGTTCTTCTTTGAGAAAAGACGTCATCTATATATGAGCATATGTTCTAAAACCTGTATATACTTTTCTGCTTTGGTGATTTTCCAAATGTGTAAGCTGCCTATGCAATAGGGACTGTTTCATCTCCATGCCATCAGTGAAGCAGGGTGTTGAATTGTGAGCTGATATGAGGCTGGATGATACTTCTTCTTTTTAGTATGGCCAGCTGTGGTTTCCAAAACAAAAAAGATTTATATTAAGCTGACCTAAGATCAGTTGTCCTCTTTGTCTCAGTCCATTTGAACTGATCTTTGGTTCAGAGAAGACAGCAGAGGTTCTGGATGGTGTTCACATCTGGCCTCTTCTTTCCCTGATAGAGCTTTAAGCAGCATCAGTGGATGGTACAGTGAACTGTGTTTACAGACAGTGATCTGTGGAAGTGTTCCTGAGTCCATCAGTGATGTCCAGAACAGAATCAGACCTGTTTTTAATGCAGTGTCCTCTGAGGGACCAAAGATCACAGGCATCCAATATTTACTTTCAGTCTTTGATTTCAGGAGATTTCTCCAGATTCTTGAAAACCTTTGATAACATGAAGTGTAAATGATGGAACATTCAAAGTCTTCGCCATTTTTTTGTTGAGAAACATTATTCTAAAATTGTTCCACTATTTTAGATGCAGGTTTTTGCAGACTGGTGAACCCCTGCCCATCTTTACTTCTGAGAGATTCAGCCTCTCTAAAATGCTCTTTTTATACCCAGTCATGACAAAAGGATAAAGGAGACAGGAAGACCCAGCTTGTTAACTTTTAACAAATTCTTACACAAAACGTCAAGCAGAACATCCCGGGCATGAGACAGATCCAAGTGGTAGCATCTGTCCAACCTCAGAGTGCTAATTTGAACAAAGTTTATCGGTAAGACAAAACAACAACTCCAATACCTGGAAGGCCGTATCACTTAGAGAGTAGCATGATCTGACCATGAACTGTGAACAGATATGCAGTAAACAGGAATATTCTGTTCCACCTAATGAGACCATCCCAGAGAGCCTATCAGTATCTTATAGTTCACACTGTTTACACAGTGTCTTGTCTTTCTTGACAATAAATGTAAAATGTGTCCATATGTGTCCTCTTCTCTTTCTGCCAGTCCACTTGTTTAGTTTTTTTGCATTAGTTTTAATGGGCGAGTGCATAGAAGGTCTTCATTTTTCATTTCCATTTTATTTCTTTATAAAGGACAATGGGTATCAATCAATATTGATGCATTAGACATCAACTTAGATGCACCAGAATTAGCTCAATCGGTAATTTCCATCTGTTGTCCTTCAGCAAGAAAGAAAGAAAGAAAGAAAAACCATAACTCATTAAACACCCTTGTCTGTTTATTGATGTAATATTATATAAAAGTTTTGCCCTTGGTGAGAAACTAGTGTCTGCAAAACACAAAAGCAAGCATGTAATCTGTCATTATTGTTACACTTTTCACATTTGGGGCCAAAGGTTACATTAGAGGTGGGTCTAGAGTTTGCAAAATGTTGAATTTAAGCTGTTCACACAAAAAGAACAGAAGGGTGGTCTAGTCTGGTTTGGGCCTCCTGAAACAGTTTTTATGTAGACGCAAGGCTGTAATTATTAAAAACCTTTTATGTATTCACAATCGGCGGCTATGGATCAGTGGTTAGAACAGTTGTCTTCCAATGAGAGAGTTGCAGGTTTGATTTCAGGCAGGAGTCACATGTTGAAGTGTACCTAAGCAAGACACTGAACCCCTCACTGCCTCTGATGTCTGTCCCATCAGTGTATGAATGGAGTTTAAAGCACTGATTAGTCTCCATAGAATGATTCTTTCAGATTAGCTTAGCAGAGATGTGGTAACGTCTGTCTGGATGGGTAAATGAGGGCACAGATTGTGTTGGATAGCACTTTGAGTGGCCTGGTTGGCTAGAAAGGCACCATGTAAGTACAGTCCATTTACAATAGCTATTCTCGTGTGGACGGATCAGATAGAACCAGGCTGGTGTTTGCTTGGTCAAACCTCTGTTGGTTTAAACCTTGGTCCTTAAGATCTTGGTCTTTTAGGCCCTTATTGTAGCAGAAGAAACACATCCTGATGACTGAATCTTGTCATTAAAGATTGTCGTGCTCAGGTGGAAAATCAAATCTCACAAATCTTACTAGGGTTGTTCATACATTGGGGGCATAGTTCAGCCCACTCATATCAACCATGATCTTTAAGCAAATTAAGAGTAAAATGACTGACGTTCTGTATCAGTTCTAGGCTCTCCGTCCAACATGAAATAAAAAACAAAATGAGAACAATCAGTTCTTTTTCTACTTTGATATCATTTTTATTTTTAGCAGCTGGTGCAAAACGTTAGGAAAAACGCAAATTTAAGATTGCTTACAATGTTTTATTCTGAACTGTCTGCTGCTAACATTTCTTATTTATTTCTCATTTCGTCTCGAGAGTTTCTGCTCTTCTTGTACGAATAAGGTTGTTGTTCAAGAAACTGATGGATTAGAACCTCTCTGCACTGACAGACTCCATTCAGTATTGGTTTGTCACTGTAACCTGAACTCTGAATGGTTGTTCCGCAGGTCCGAGCCAGTTCCATCGCTCAGGATGCCGACCAGAACTATGACACCGCCAGCAACAGCGCCGTCCTGCATCTGGACTCTGGGGACGAGATTTATGTCAAACTGGACGGAGGGAAGGCTCACGGCGGGAACAACAACAAATACAGCACGTTCTCCGGGTTTCTGTTGTACCCCGACTGATACAGAACATGGGTCTGGACTGGTCCGGTCCACTACAGAGGTTTATTCCCTGACGATAGACTATTCAAACCAGTTTCTTTGTTTTTCCAGTGTCCCAATCGGTGTAACCCAACCAGATGAAATGTCACATGTTTATTTTAATATAAATCTTATATTTGTCCAGTTTATTGTTCTTACTGACCCACCCCCACCCTCGCCTGACCTCCACT
The DNA here is from genome assembly GCF_001649575.2 of Kryptolebias marmoratus. NCBI lineage: Eukaryota > Metazoa > Chordata > Actinopteri > Cyprinodontiformes > Rivulidae > Kryptolebias > Kryptolebias marmoratus. The sequence goes on along the minus strand of NC_051435.1, from coordinate 20,586,008 downwards.
GCCATAAAACAGCTATGGGTTTGACTGTTACACAGTTTATACAGTGCGTTCTCATCTAACAGTATCTGTAACATTTATAATGTGTTTAAATATGCTGGTCCAGCTTTCTAACTGTAAAAGATTTTAGCTAAGGTTCTAAAAGTTCTGAATCCAGAGAACATGAAAAAAATCTGTCAGAACCATATAATATTGGACTGTTTCATTGTTCAAAACGTTTCAAATTCTGACAACTTGTGACCCAAGTATCACTGAATGAAGTATATTCTTATTACCAATACTACTAATAAATCAATGAAACAAAAACAGACAACTATTTTATTATTTTGATCAGTTTATAAAAGGGCTGTAATGGTACATGTATTCAGACCCTGACAGTTTGGTACAGACCTTTTGGACGGGTACAGTGAACTGATGACGAGTACGTCAGTCCCAGGTGATCAGCCCTCCCAGAGCGAGTGCACCTTTTAATTCACTGCATCTTCCAAGCAGCCTTGACAGAAACAAAGCAGAGAAAGAGACTACTCTCAGGTTTAACAAAGGTAGTACCCAGGTTCAGGCTAAACAGATAAGAACAATACCAGGAATAAATGTTTAAGAGTCTTTATTACTGGCTAGGTAAAGGAGAACTCAGGCAGGTATCTGGTGGGAAGGCAGACTCGTCTGAGGAGGAGGCGACAGAGATCCCAGAGGTAGATGTTTCACAATCCAGCGGGGCTTGACTGATGATGGTATTGATTCCAGGACAACCTAAGTGGCAGGACGCAGGCTGTGAGGTGACCAGGGCAGAGCTTGAAAAGTCCACAACGAGAGAGAGAGAGAGAGAGAGAGAGAGAGAGAGAGAGAGAGAGAGAGAGAGAGAGAGAGAGAGAGAGAGAGAGAGATAGAGTGAGAGGTCCCCAGAGAATCCAGAACAGGAACTCAAGGAGAGTCAGCTTGCGAAGAGGTTACGAGGTAACTGAATGATCCAGCGAGGACTGGATCTCTCCCGGAAGCCTAAATGCCGGTAGAGCTCATCAGCCGAATCGGGTGCAGGTGGGAGACAGGCGCTCCCCCCATGCCATTCAGGATCTACAAGGTGAGTCTCATCAACCATCCAGAAGCCGATCTCCACAACTACTTAAACCAGGGGTCTCCAATCCTGGTAGTCAAGGGCCATTATCCTGCACATGTTACTTGTTTCCCTGCTCCAGCACACCTGATTCAGTGTTTAAATGACCTCTTCATGTTCTGCAGAAGCCTGTTAATCACCCATTGATTCAAATCAGGTGTGTTGGAGCAGAGAAACAAGTAAAACATGCAGGATGATGGCCCTCTAGGAGCAGGATTGGAGACCACTGACTTAAACACTCAACACCAAACAAAGCATGGTTGGGTCAGAATAACATGTAGAAGTCGACACCTTGCTAATTCAAATCAGCTGTGTGAGGAAAAAAAAAAACCCCTGATGTGCCACTGATCTAAAACAGCTGCAGCAGAGACAGACAAGATGTACAGGTATGGCAGGCAGTTATATCATGTAAGTGACAGTTTATTATTTTAGTACTTAGTTTATTTATTCAACATCCCTGATGTGGCTCTGTGATGGACTTGCGACCTGTCGAAGGTGTACTCTGCTCTCGCACAGTGACTGCTGGAGACAGATGGGCACCAGGGGAGCAAGCGACCAATCACGCTCTCACTCACACCCATGGACAATTTTTAGAGTTATCACTTAACCTAACATGCATCTTTTTGGTCTGTGGGAGAAACCCTGAGAAAACCCAGACATGCACAGAGAGAACATGTAAACTCCACACAGAAAGGCTGGGAGACAAACCTGTGACCTTCTTGCTGTGAGGCAACAGCGCCAACCACTGCATCACCATGCTGCCCGACTCAGAATTCAGGAACCACTACTGTATAGTGTGGTTTATTTAATAATTTCAATAGTTTGTCCATTTGGGTTTATTTGAAATTATTTGGTTTCTATATTCACCATTTCACCATTCACTGACAATTTTTAATTTGTTTGTCTTTTTCATTTGGCTCATTCACATCAGTTTACATGAGGTTTTAGTGCCTGTTTTCCCTCCAAGAAAAAGTCCATATAGGGGGCTTTGGAGGTTAGAAGGTTATCCTCTGATTGGAGGATCATGGGTTCAATAATTAGCCCCTGCAGCATCCAAGACTTCATCCCACCTACAGACACTACGTCACTAAAAATTGTTCAAAGGGTGAATTTTGACACATCAAACCAGAATCTACATGTTCTTTTGCCTTTCTTAACAATGATTTCTTGAAAGAAAGCAAACTCTGAAGCACCTGTATGCATAAACATTTTGAAAATTGTACAAATAAAATAAAAGGTGCCTAACATTCCCTAAAGAAATGCTCATCACCCGCCGCCTTTTGATGCCACAGTTTTAGACTAAGATTGTGTTGAAAAGTGACAAAGGAGTAGTTGTTCTTGTTAAACCTTGAACATAATTCTATGTGTGATCTTATGCAGTATTGTGATATCTTGCTTGATTTGTTAGCGCTTTGAGTATGTGTTGAGGACAATTGCCTTCTACTACCACACCAAATTGTAACTCAATATCTATAAAATTGACTGAGTTAAAGCCATTTTTGTGTTGGATAAAATTGCTTTGCCGTAGCAGCGGGTGATAATAAAACCCTCCATCTATGTTCCCATTTGACTTCATTTTGTAAATGAGCTGTTAAACCTCCCAGAATGAACAAATTAGACTGATGGATCGAAAGTGAACTGTCTGGGAGCCACTCAGACAGGAAGCTGTCCCATTTTTTTCAACCAACACTCATTTATTGCTCTCTGTTCGTCAACACTCCATGTTAAACCAGAGGCAACAGGTTTTATAGGTTCTATTTATTCTGCAGCGTGCTTTCAGAATGGCCTTTGCTTTCACAGGGGCCCCGGGGACAGCAGGTTCAAGCTTTATGTGGCTGATTGACACCAGAGCCATGTGTCTGACACCAATGTTACATTCCCTCAGCACCAACAGGAATAAACCAAGATGCTTTATGTCACTTCCAGAACCAAAGTCCAGATCAAGCTTTGGGCATCACAAACTAACTTTCTGATTACAGACAACAGCTGGATAAAAAAAGGTCTTGTAGAGCGAAAACAGAAGAACTATACAAATATGTTTCTCAGTCATGTGTTCTTTTCATTCTGTGGTCAGTTTCTGCTCAGAATAAAAGGATAGTCTGGTGATTTTGGAAGTGATGTTCTGTCAAATAGTTAACAATAGCTGGTACCCTATCAGCAGTGACATCGGTCATGGAACACAGAGTTTGGAGAAATGGATAATGGTCTTCTTCCAGGCTAGGCTAATAGCCAGTCAAACCAGGGCCCATTTTATACTGATTTTTAGGCTTATAAAGGTGTCATGCAAAAGTGAGAGGTATAATATTAGCCAATGTAGAGTTATTTTTCACTGAATTTGAACATGTTTTCTGAGAAAAAGTTGTTTTATAAGCGTGAAAAGCAAGAAAAAAAGGTCCTTGTTTAGCTAGCCATTAGCCTAGCCTGCAGGAAGACTTCTGCCATCCATCCATCCATCCATCCATCCATCCATCCATCCATCCATCCATCCATCCATCCATCCATCCATCCATCCATCCATCCATCCATCCAACCCACACTGGGAAGAAACTCGACTTTGTGGACAGTCTTACTTTAGTTCTACAGGGTCTGAATAGTCCTTTAAAGTGAAGCCCTGGCACCACATACTCCCACAGCACCTCCACAGAATGCCTCGAGGCACATGGTCAAAGGCCTTCTTTAAGTGCACAAAACACATATAGACTGGAGAGTCGAAGTCCCATGGTACCCTTAGCAGCTCTGAAAGGGTGAAGATCTGGTCCACTGTTTAACAACCAGGACTAAAGCTACACTGCTCCTCTGGAATCTGAGGATGATGGGTTTTTATGGGTACTCAGATTTCCTCCATAAGTCCAGAAACATGCATGACAGGTTAACCGATGGTTCAAAATTAACCTTGGGAATTAGCCTATCTCCAATTGTCAGTGGGTGGGAGGGGGTTACAGGCGAGTAAAGAAAATGGATGGATAACTCAGCTGTGTACAGCTTGTTTTCTGTTTTGCTTTTAATTCGTGCTCTGCTCTGTTCCGCTCTATTTAATGTATTTTGACAGGGCGTTGGGGTTGGTGTGGTTATGGGGGTAGGCCTTTATTTGTCTTTATTTACTGACAATTTGATTTGTTAGATAAAAAGTGAAGAGGCTGGATGTTTAAACGTGATAGCTGGCGAGCTTCTGCTGTTGGATAAAAAAGCATTTTGTCCCTAAAGCGCCGCAGCTGAGACCACAGTGGCTGTCTGGAGGCTTCAGGACAAATTTATTTATAAACCACATATTACACCAATTTCACCCTCACCCACTTCAGCTCCCCTCCTTTCCAACAGAATAATTTGAAATCAAAATCATCAATCAGAATCAAGTTTGGAGGTCTGTGGGTATCAGCTCTGCAGAACATTGGTGACCTCTGTGCACTATGTGCGTCAGCATCCACTGATTTTACGTGGCCTACCACTTTATGACCGAGTTGCTGTCATTCCCAATCACTTCCGCTTTGTTATAACACCACTACCAGCTGACTGTGGAATATTTAGTAGTGAGGAAATTTCACAACTGGACGTATTCCACAGGTGTCATCCTATCACAGTACCACACTGGAATTCAATGAGCTCCTGAGAGTAACCCATTCTTTCACAAATGTTTGTAGAAGCAGTCTGCATGTCTAGCTGCTTGATTTTATACACCTGTGGACATGGAAGTGATTGGAACACCTGAATTCAATGATTTAGATGGGTGAGTGAATACGTTTGGCAATATAGTCTATTCGAGACAATCCTATATTTATGAAAAATTAGTAAAATTAGCAGCCCTTTTGACATAAATAAAGCAATGATGCAGTTAAATGCTATAAAAACAAATGATTAGTTAGGATTTTTCTTATTTTCAGGGCCAAGTTTGCTGATGACAAAGGCAGGACACGGTGGAAGGTAAGTAGAAGTTTTAATGTGAAGGGCACAGTCAAGCTTGCTCAGTAGATACATTTGTTGCTCTGTTCTGTTGCTGTTATTACTCCTTGTCACCAGAGGGTGCTCTGTGACAGCATAGGGCAGAAGATATTGTGTGACGAGGACAGAGTACGAATACATAAAGAGACGTATTGTGAATGATGGAGTGTCAGCAGTTGCTGGAATAAAGTTCCTGAGTTTAAACAATCGGCTCCTATTTTTAGTACAACTGCCACAACAAAACTTGTGACAGTGATGAGCTCTTCAGTACTGAGTCAACCTCCATTTCTGCATCACACTGGTGAGCTTCCTATTACCTTTACAACGTGGCAGAAATTATTTAACAATTACATGCTCATCATTAACGCTATGGAAGACACTTTCCTAAAAGCAACTATGACAAATATAATGCTTGCAGTTATTTCTAAATGTTATTTTATTTCTGAAAATCATCTGCAGACTCCAAATATGATGTTTCACAAACTACATTGTCAGCCCAACCCCTACTTTGGAAACCACAGACTTAAAGGATGTGCTGCTGGTAGTTTGGTGCCAGATACCAACTCAAACCTTCAGAGGACTCCAAGGCTTTGCAGGAGAAACGGGATCTATCCAGAGTTAGGCAGTCTGACATTTAAAAACTGAACAAGGTGAGTTAAAGGACACAAAGCTGACAAGACAAGATCTGAAATACATTGCATTCACTCTATCTGCAGTAACAATAAAGGTGAGGTTAAATCACTGCACATCTACACAGTTTATATTAGTTTTTTCCATGGTCAGTCTAGACACACTCCACTCCAGCGTCCTCATCATGACTGCAGTTGTGAACTCCAGCTTCGTTGTGTGGACAGTCAAAGACATCAAGCTCTGTTCCCGTGCAGCGCAGCTCATCTAACCAGATTTTACCGGAGCCTGACAAAGGACGAGAGAAATGAACGTTAATCAAACAAAACTAATAAAGTACGAAAATGAATCATTTCACCTGACTGTGAGTCTATTTAGAAAGTATGTCGTTATAAGGTCAACACATTTGTATATTAGTTTAGTATTCCTTCCTAAGAGCTCAACACAGAGGTGCTCAGCTGGGAGCTTGTAAGTATCCCCAAACCCACTCCACGCCTTTCAACCTGGGCAGCTTCAGAGTAGAAGAGAGTCCAGCCCCTCTCTAGAAGTTGGGTAGCAGAGCCCAAGCTGTGCATGGAGGTGAGTCCAACTATAGTTGTATCACTCAGCATCACCCTCAAGCTCTGGCTCCTTTCCCTTCAGTGAGGTAAAATTTCATGTGCCTAGAACCAGTTTGTGTGAGGAATCAGCACGTCCAGAGACCCTCCATTGCCTGTCCCCCGACTTGAAGTGGAAAAAAAAAGTTTTGATACTGGTTGTGTTCTCAATAACTCATTGATTTAAAAAAAGTATGCTGGTGTTGTATCTGTTTGTTGACAACAACTTTTATTTTTAACAGATGTAACAGATGTAGCTTTATTATTTTTTATTGGTATTGTAAAATGTTATATTTTACTCATTAAGATGCAAAGTATTTAATAAATTTGTCTTGTTTCTGCTGATGTGTTTTCATGAGGAAGAGTTTGCTGCAGTAAGGCTAATGTTAGCTCTAGAGGGCTTTAAAAGATACAGCTACCAGTTGTTAACCAATTGTTCCTCAGGAGCCATGCATCACTAGATCCCCTAAATCCAACCCAATCATGGGTCATGAGTACTAATTTCCTGTGGGTAATGTAATTTTTATGAATTGGCTGTAGCCTACAGTTGATGAGATGGATGCTGCGTATCGGCAGATTTATGAGATGTGGTGATACACTAAAAAAAGTGATGGTATAGTGAGCACCAGTCCACTGTGAGCACTGCATAGCACCCGACCTTGACTCTTCTCCCTGCAGGCAGTGGGCCCACAGGGAGGTGGCTTCCTGTTGTTTTTCTGAGCCCCCGGAGCAAAGGCTTGAACAGCAAGTGCTCATCTTTGAGCTCACCCTCCCATGTCTGGCTCCAGGAGGGTCCCCCGTTTCCCTTTTTTGGGCAAGGTTGCCTGGTGCACATGATCTTCCTTCATCATGAAGGTCTTTGAATTGCTCTTAGTCTGATTGTTCTCCTGAGGCCAGTTTACCATGGGAGATCCTACCAGGGGCTAAGGCCCCAGACAGCATAACCCTCAGGATCATGGGGGTACTCAGACTCATCCAACATGTTAAGGTGGTAATTTTGCAGAAGAGCGTTTTGACAGTCAATTTATGCAATTTGTAGTTCTCACTGTATTAAATTTTTTTGTATTAAATGACAATCAATCAAGCACAAACAACATAAAGAACAGTTAGTGGTTTTATGGTGGTGAGTGGACAATGAGCTTTACTAAAAGTGGGACCCCAAATCCATTTCTGCTTAGAGTCCTATGCAACCTTGGGCAGGCTGAATTTGTATGTAAACAGTAATGTGTTAATTGTATTAGACTGACAGTAAAAAAACAAGAAGAAAGCATAAATATTAGTGCTGGCAGTTTGAAAGTAGGGCATCCTTATTCTGAGATACTCCAACCATGTCAAACTGTTAGTTGTTAAGTAGCTATTCCAACATAAAATAAATCTTTCAATAAACTGTCCATCTTTGAGCCCTTTGTTCATAGAAATCCTTTTTCAGTCGAAGGAATGTGAACACTGATGAGGGTCGTTAACATTCAGATCCAACGTGGTTTGGTTTACTTGAAGAACTTACAAAACATGTACAGATATGAAGTATTTCACTGAGAGGAAGGAGCAGGTTTCTTACCTGGGGAGGCAGTGAAGGTGGAAACAACGGATTGGAAGCCCAGCATCCTGCAGATCACCTTCCCATCTAAACGCTCAAAGTTGTCATCACAAACGGTGCCCCAGACATTATTGCGCTTGACTTCAACTCGTCCTTTCCTTTTTCCAGGCACGAGTCGCACAGTTGCTGTTGGGACACAAAGTTTCACGTTAGGTTTTTATTTTGCTCACATGGCTGACAGGAACAAAGAGCTAAAACAATCTGCTCACTCTAAAGATGAAAAAAGAATGTCTCACTTTAATATGTTATATATCAACTACTGACAAGCTTATTTTGGTTAGAATGGTACAAAGTCCTGGGGAAAAAAAGTACACCCTATAATATCTACAATTTCAGTTGTACTAATAAAAAACATAAATTTAAAATATCTAAAATCCCTAAAACCTTTAACCTGAAGAGGTTAAAAAGGCACTCTAACAGTGTGGATCACTTAAAAGTGATCAGACATTCAGTTTAACTTTGTGGTTATGATTTGGTTTAACCTCATGGCTGAACAGGTTTAATCATGAGGTTAAACCAGTTCAATATTGTGGTTGAGTTAACCTAGTAATTACACTGGTTTAAGTTCATGGTTGAACTGGTTTCACCTCCTGGTTGTGTATTACCACTGCTGTTGTGTGTTGGTGTTCTGTACACTTACTCTCCTTTCCTGATTCACCCTTTTCTCCTTTGGGACCTTGGGAAAAAATTATCAAAATAAATTTTCAATCAAACTGGCAGAGATGTCATACAGAAGTCAATTAACATGATTTTGATTTTATCTGTAGACAGTCTGGAAAAGTTTAAGCTTCGACTCTTACACAAGCTTTTATCCAATTGGCTCAGCAGATTCACAGATAGTGGTTTAAATTTCTAATTTAGTTCATTTCAGGTTGATTTAAATAGTGCTAGTTCTCAACATAACTAATAATCCACTCACCCATAGTCCCATTAAAACCAACAGGTCCTATAGGTCCTGTTGAACAGACAATAAAATAAGAGTAATTAATACATTTTGGCATTAATACACTGCCAACCCTGATTGGCACAGAAATAAAAAAGGACGAAACCACCAGTTTAAAGGGACTTTTAGAGGCCAAATCATCTGGAAAACAAACAAAAAAAAAACCACGTGTCCATCTTTTAACTGGTAAGACATGGTTATAATTTTATTTACAAACATAATGACTGACAATTAATAAAACATGGAAATTGATGCAGCGTTGTGGAATGACGCCACACACAACTTACCTGCGTTCCAGTTGCCTCTCAGAAAACCAGTAGGGTTTATAACTGTTGTTCTTGGTAATCAGGCAAAGTATTGTTAGCATAATTTGCTTGTAAATTATTTATCTGCGTTCAAACATTGTAGGAACAGGTTTCCTAATATTGTTTGTAAGTTACTATCTATATCTTTCAGTGGTTCAGCAAATAAAATTTGCTCCTGTTTGAGACATTTTCTTCTTAAGGTTTTCTGTCAGACTGAATGAAGGGGAAATACAGACATGTTTTAGTGCACTTCATCCACCGATAAAAAAAACTGACCTGGGGGTCCCTGTAAACCATTACGCCCAGTGTCTCCTTTTTCTCCTTTAAGTCCAGGTGCACCAGGTGGTCCAGGATCTCCTGCACAACAAATCAACATCAAGACATAATGAATCAAAGATCTACACAGATTAAAAAAAAAAAAACTACACATCTGGAATGCAATATGACAGTGGGGGAAATAATTATCAAGGGGTTAGACCTGCTAATTTTGTAAGTTTCCTTACTTACAAAGAAATGAATAGTCTCTAATTTTACAGTAGTTTCATTTTAATGAAAGGAGACAGAATATCAGCTAAAATACAGAAAAAATATAAATTACAAAAAAGTTAAAATTAGTATTTGATCCCTTACAACTCAGCCAGGTCAGCCAATCAATTAATCAAACAATCAATCAGTCAATCAATTACAGACCCTCCTAATTTCAGGACATTATGGGTATAAAGCCACCTGTCCACAGAACCAGTTTTTTCCATCCCAACCTTTCCACCATCATGGACAGACCTGTCCATGGCGCCTGTCAAAGGACTTCAGAGACCAGGTAGTAGATCTCCACAAGGCTGGAATGGACTACAAGACCATCAGCAAGAAGCTTGATGAGAGGATGACAATTGTTGAAGCTTGTTGGAGGAAAAAATAATCGAAGCTCAAACTGAGTGTCTTTCTTTAGTTCAGAGTCATAAAGTCACTAGCATGCGGGTTAGGCTGCCTTCAGGCCCAGGCCTCCATTGAAAAAGAGATCTGAGATCTCAGTGGGATTTGCCTGGTTAAATAAAGGTTAATCAATAAATATAAACTAGTTTGCTCAAGTATTCAGTCATCAGGCTTTCACCAGCACCTGCTGATGCTTCATCTCACTGTTCACAGAAGAGAGACAGTGAAATTTCAACATAAAACTTGGAAAAATGTTTGGATGGCAAAATTTATACCTTTGGGCGAGACAGAACTGACTGTGTGATGACCTGACCCAGAAAAAAAAACCTTTAATTCAACTGAATTTTGATTTCAAAGGTTTTCAAACACAGCAAAGAAAATATAGCAACCAAGACAACATAAAATCTTTGACTGGTCTCACATCAGCTCAGTGGCTTTTGAATGAAAAGCACAACATTTATCACCCTCTCATCAAGCTTCTTGCTGATGGTCTTGTAGTCCATTCCAGCCTTGTGGAGATCTACTACCTGGTCTCTGAAGGTTTTGGTAGAAGGTGATGTGGTCAGGAAAGACCAAAATCCAGTTCTTTAACATCAATTTGATCTGCCATGTTTGGAGGAATTCAAATGTTGAGTATGCCTTGTATAACACTATCCCTACAGTCAAGCACAGAGGTGAAAACATGGTTTTGGTCTGTTTTTCTGCTAAGGATAGAGAGCAACCGATGTACGGGGCCATGTATTGTAAAATCTTGGACAAGAACCTTTTTTTCTTAACCAAAACCCTCAAAATCACATTAAGGTCATGGAGAGGCTGAGCCAGTCTCCAGTTGAAGCTTTAAGTTAAAGTACCAACCAGCAGCCAAGAAACCTAAAGGATTTAGCGTTTCTGTAAAGAGCCATTTAGGAATTCAGGCTGAAGCTTAAAGAGAGAAGTGGCTATGCAATAGAAGCTGGACACCAAAAAATGTTTTACATTCTACATCTACACAAAAATGATAACCAAAAACCATTGAGGGTTTTCAGTCTGACAATCAACATAAAATTCAGAAAGATAAAAATATGTATGCCTACCTTTCTGACTGTGGCTTCCAGAGTCCCCTTTGTCTCCTTGAGGACCTGAAATCAGAGCAAAAGTCAGTCAGACAAACTGCAGGCCTTCCTTGTAGAAATATCTTAGTTACACAGATCCTTACCTGGGGGCCCAGTGTCTCCTTTAACACCTTTTTCACCTGGAGGACCTGTCTGACCTGCAGTGGCACACACACACACACACACAAGTGACATTAATAAATGCAAGCTATGCAGATGTTTTAAGTTTCTTGTGGTGTCAGCAGAATTGCTGATGCGTGTCAGAGATTAAAGGAGGAAGAGAGACTCCAGGATTTCATAACTTTAATTTGCTGATGCTTGTTTTTACTTCTGTCCTAACCTTTGTGAACATAATGGGAAACCAGAGGGTTGGGGGTATATTAAGTATCACTGTTTGAGCGATACAGAGTAACTGTATCACATTATCACCTCTGTCCTGGTTACTGTCAGATCTGCTCTCAAAAGTCTATAATTCAAAACAAAAACCCACCTTTTTCACCAACTCCTGAATCCCCTTTGAGCCCTGTGTCTCCTTTTTGTCCAGGGGGTCCAACAACCCCACTGTCACCTGAAAAATAAGGTCCAACATATGATTTTGTAAACGTGTAAATCTGTGTGTTAGGTCGTATCAGCGAGCTTAGTCACATTTAACAGCTAAACGTTTCTCCAAACAGTGAATTCACGTGCACGCTCATGTGCACACATCAGACTGTCCAGTGACGTATAACTACATGTGTATAAAATGAAAAGTTAAATAGCTTAAATCAAATTGTCCTTCAGCTGCTGGTAGAGCTCTTTGAATGATAAAACACACCCACATTAACTGTTCGAGTCAACATCGTTTGTCTGTTCGCAAAATATCTGATGAACCACTGGCTGGATTTACATCTAACTAATTTTTTGGAGTCACCCTAGTTCAAGATGGCCATCTCAGCTAATCAATATTAGCCAACATCAACATGGCTCTAACTCAGTGAATTGTACAGATGTTAGTGTGGTAGTAGCTGTGACTGATTCCCAACGCATACTCCAAGCACATTCTGTGAAATTTCTCAATATTGCATGAGATCGAACAAAACAATCATTTACAAAGGTTTGACCAAAAAGACTACAACTCAAGCATATCTCAACATAAAATTATCTTAGTTTGAAACTCTTACATGAAAGGCAACAAGTGATATCACTTTATATTTTTTTTCTGCGTCAGAATCACTGTGTCATTAGGTTTGATGCAGAGGGATTCAGATGTGATCACATTAAAGAAAACCTTTTTGGTGACATAAAAAAGCTTGCAGTGTTTAAACACAATCCAGGCAGGTTCCGTAAAACTCAATGTGTTGTTTCACATCGGGTGGGTTTCTGACCCACCTTTTAGGCCTTTCTGCCCTGGTGCTCCTGGAGGTCCAGGCAGCCCATTTGAACCAGGAGACCCTGGAGGTCCTGTGAGCACAAACAGAAACTGCTGTTGGAAAGATAACACACAGTCAGCACATCATGAACATACACTGTAGTCCGAAGTTTCCATCCACTCAACATGAACGTTGATGTTGAATAATTTAAATCATTTATTTGAACCGTTCTTTTTCCAGGGAGGATGGATTCTCCAACATAGAACTTCAAAACCAAGTTTGGATTTATTGTAAATTTTCTCTAATCCACACAGGGGCAAAATTATATGTAAAGGATCAAATATATATATATATATATATATATATATATATATATATATAAACTGGTGCTGAATGTTCTAAAAGGTCTTTTATCTTGATAAGGCCACCTATTAACTTCCTGTTAGTGATCACCATTAACTGCAGCTAGTAGTTTCTCTTTGCTAAGACATAAATAACTTGTTTGACAGCACTCATTGGGCTGACCAATGCTTATCTGTGCTCCTCAGAGGAAATGTAGTTGGTTTGGGTGTTCAGGTGTGGATTAGAAACAGAATCAAAACTTGTTTTTAAAAATAATTGAAGTTGTATGATGTGGAATCAATCCACTCAGGAACAGTTCAAAAAAAAAAATAGTTAGAAGACCAAATTTAAAATGATGAGTGCTCATGACGAGTGGATGGAAGCTTTTGACTGCAGTTGTACAGGAAGACAAGACTCTTCCTTCAAAAGTCATCTGTTTTTTGTGGGATAAATAAAAACCTGTATGTACCTGTTCGGAGGCTGATGGAGGCCAGTTTGCTCTGCAGCACCTGGTTGGTGGCATTAAGCCGGTTCAGCTCAGCCCTCAGTCTGTCCAGCTGTCCCTCCTCACCACACAGGCTTTTCACCTGTTGTCACAGCAACCACAGGAGAATAGGAACATGAAACTAGAGAAATTGCATTTTCTGCAAAAATGCTGCTGTGTGGATGCTAAATGACTGCTGACATTTGCTGAAGAAGCTGAAAATGACGTTAAAACAAACAGAGCAGATGCTAAAATTAGCAAAATAGGAACTATAAAATAGCAAAACATTAACTAACAATGCTAATATTAGGTAAATAGTAGCTAAAAATTGCAAAACAATAAATACAATTACCAAAACTTTAGCTCAAAGGAGCAGAATGGTAGCTAAAAGTAACAAAACATTCGCTAAAATCTAAAAGTAGCATAAGAAAGCAAAAAAAGACAAAACACAGAGTACAATGTTTTTGAAGGAATGAAGAGATCTCAGTGTATTTCTGTGGGGAATTTAATTTAAAAAAAAGTAAATGTTTTGAAAAGTATAAAAGTTACAAAAACATAATAAGGCACTGTAGTTTTTGATACACGAATGGTTAAAATAGCGCAAAACTGACTCAGCATTATGTAACACAGACAAATGATTCATATCTAAATGAAGTTTAGTATATTAGGTGAAGAAATTAATTAATAACACAGGACACGTCCAGGTCCTGTACAGGAAGCTGGTGGCAACAAACTCAACACCGTCTAAACACACTGTAACAAAGCTTATTACTACTCTGCTACTGTTTGATTTGTTCATTAATAAAGTGGCTGTTAGTGTTTGAGACTGGACTTTTGCAGGTCGTTGGATCTGGACCAATGAATGCTGATCCAATGATGATGATGGTGGTTCCAGAATCACTGCAGCTGTTTCTCATTCAGTAACTCAGAGTTCATACATTTGGCTATTATATTGGCATGATAAAAACAAAAACAAACTGATCCATCACCTTTTCAGGCCAGAGTTTTAGACTAAAAACATTTTATGCTGAAAGAGTTGAGCTGTAGCCATTTTAGTTTAACCTTGTTAATACCATTATATGCGATCTCATGCAATATCACGCACAGAGTATGACTCTCAGCTACTACCACATCAAATTTTAGCTCAATATCTGTAAAACTGACCAAATTATGGTCATCTTTGGGTTGCTGATGTCTATAGACTGTTGCAGCCATCTTAAATTGGATCTACTCCAAAATTACCTTTATTGTAGTAATTATTGTAAATGATTCTCAGCTAAAACTACACCGATTTCTAGAACAGTATCTGTAAAAGTAAATTATTGCTATTTCTGTTTTTTTTTTTAAAGGTTCAGTTGGCTGGAGGGGTCATTTTGAACAAGGTTGGCTCCAAAACTTGATCAGTTGCAGAGATCAATTCTTGACTATTTCATTAAAACCCATCTTGTGGATCATGAGATGTTTTGCTAACAGACAAAGCTGACTCCAAATAGTTAGTATTTTTATAGTATTTTGGCTATCTGTTATCAATCAGAATCAATCTCAGCAACTATCACACCACAATCAAACCTACCTGCCTATCTATCTGTCTGGTAAATGGCCTTCACTCGTATAGCGCTTCATCTAGTCCAAGAACCCCAAAGCGCTTCACACTACATCAAGTCATTCACCCATTTCTTCACACATTTACACATTGATGGTGGTAAGCTAGGGTTGCTGCTCGAACCAGCAACCCTCCAGTTACAGGACGAACCCTTACCTCCTGAGCCACTGCTGCCCTATCTATGTCGCCCACTTTCTATCTATCTAAAAACCTCAACATTGACAGACAAAAACAAATGAAATCCAATAAAACCCATGACTTCCTGCATTCAGTGGGATAAATAAAGAAAGTGGAACAGAAACCTGGCTCTGCAGAGTCCACAAGTGGCCCTTCATGTTCTTGGTTTCCAAGCTGTTGTTTTGGACAAGAATCTGGAGATTCCCGTCCCGGTCTGATATGAGGTTAGATCGGACTGCTGTGGGGTTAGCCTGGGAAGAGTCCAACATGAAAACTGAACCCCGCCCCCAAAAAAGAAAGACACAACCCCAGAATGTTTCTGGATTAATATTTACAACAAAGCCACAATTTTCATATAAATAGCATTGAATGATCTGAGTTTTTTCACTTTTTTTTTGGTATGAAATGACACCTTTTTGCAATTATTGTACCTTTATAAATGAGAAAGACATCGAAGGCCGTCTGTAAGACAATATAAACTATTAGAAGAAGAAGGCACCAGTTTCTCTTGGGTCTTGCTGGTTTCAGATCTGAAACACACACACACAGGAAGGTACACTTGAAACCCCTTCTGTCATGATTTTACACAGTGAGGAGGACATAAATGAAGAAAGAAAAGAACTTGGATTTATTCAGCAGAGTCAGGTAGTGAGAGGTGAGCAGTGTGTAATCATCTTGATCTGATCATTCTTCAACAACCTAGTCATGTAAATTTCTTTCAGTAATCTACACTCAGATTACCCTCAGTAATCTACACCCCTTATGACAGCATAGCAATTTTACAAATTTATTAAAAAGACATTTTATTTCATTTCCATAATTTCCATAAATATTCAGACCCTTTTTTTAACAACACTTGAATTTTAGCTCAGGTTCCTCCTATTCCTCTTGATCTCTTCTGAGATGTTTCTACATCTTGCATGGGCGGAAATCCCGGGGTGGGTCGGGGGNCCCCCCCCCCCCAACCTTGGGAAAGAGTGTACATTTGTCCGTCCCCACCCCAATAAATCATTGAAAGAAACTGTGTATTTAAACAATATAAAAATTGTCATGATTTCTAGTATTTTTTGAGTTTGTTCTTAGTTTTGGTTTTGGGTTCTTGTTTTTCCTGCTTTCTTGGGTTTTGTTTTTTCCTATGAGTTTTATTTTATACTTTTTGTTTTTGTTCTCATGTTTTGTCTTTGTATTGTCTCTGCCTCTTGGTTCTGTCCTTATTGTCTTTGTTTATCATTATCCTCTCCTTGCCCTCAGTTTACACCTGGTTTTCTGCCACACCCATCTCCACCTGTCTGTATTTGTAATCACTCACCTGTGCCCACTTCCCATGATTTCCCTGTGCTTTAAAACCTGGTCATTTTCTCCACCTCCCCGCTGGTTCACTGTTGATGTTAGGTTCATGTCTTGTCTCTGGTCCCTCCACGTATTGCATTGCCTGGCCTTGTCTCGCCTCTCCCTTGTCGGCTGCTTGGATTTTTGTTATTGTTGTTCTGCTGCCACGTCAGCTTTTGTTTTCAGTTTTGTTATTTAAATAAATCAGTTCTTGTTTTTTTAAGTTGAGTCTGCATATTGGGATTGCCACGTTCCTACCTCGTCCTGACAAAAAATATAAAGGCAAAACAAAGAAACCCACCTGCTTCTCCCCTACTCTGCAGGTAACAAACAATGTGTTTGTGTTTTTTATTAGTCAACCAAGTCAATAAATATGGCAGAAAAAAAGGAAAAATGACGTTTGATAATTTTTCAGACCAGGAACACGCTCAGTAAGAAAGAAACAATGTATTTTGAAAGGGAAGTTAATACAATTTTCTAAAAAATGGCTGAAGTTCTTATGAAATTATTTTGTCGTGGTGTTATTAGACAAAGCAACAGAGAGCAGAGCTGGATGCAGAGAGGGGGGGACAGACAGACAGGGTGAAAGAGTCACAGGTAAGTGTAAGTTTGATGCTGGGAAGGTTCTCAGTCATCCAGGACATGACAAAACCAAAAAAAGGTTTAAAAATAAAACAACTTAATTAAAAGAACTGAAGTCCAGTTGCTTTTTTGCAGATTGAACGCATTAAAAACCTTTCATATCTGAGATCTTGGACTAATAAGGAACACTATTCTAATAATTAATAATAACACCCCCCAAATAATGAAATGGAGTTTCTTCGCTTGACATCTTGACTGGAGTGCTGTGATAAATTAAACTCACTGGACCTGATTAAAGGCGCTTGCCTCTCTATAAAAGGCCGTCAAGCTGACAATCGGAGCAAAAACTGTCCATTTTGAATCGGGTTGACTCCAAAAGTGAATCAGTTGTAGACTTACAGCCAATGATTACTTTCAGAGAGCTTCAATAAAATCCATCCAGTGGTTCATGAGATATTTTGCTATCAGACAGACAGGGTTGACTCCAATAGGTTTTATAAACAAATCTTGGTGCACAGAATACATGTTGTGGGTGTCTCTAAGCTACTACTAATCAATATGTGTGCAATTTGCAGAGTTGGAGCCATTTTTGTGTTCTAAGGTTGATTAGCTGTGGTGGCCATTTTGAATTGGACCGACTCCAAAAGGTAATCACCCAAGGTAAATGCCCAAGATATAAAAGGAACACCGTTTAAAATTAAACAAACAAACAAATAAAAAAAAAACTAGAAAACTGTGATTAAGTGAAACAATCCATAAACCAGAACATTTCCGTTCCACCCAACGGTGACTATTTAAACCAAATTAAATTTATTAAAAGCTCAACGAAGTGAATCCCATCTCCTAAAGGAAGGTTAAAATGAGAGCTTCAGTTGTGAGAGGTCTCATCCTCACCGTGAGGCTGGAAGCTGTAGAGCTCAGTGCTGCTCAGTGACCTGCCAAACAGCGGGTTGTTATACTGGGCGGCATGAGACGCTGGCCCGTCCACTGCTGTCTCCATTCTGTCCACGGTCCAATGTCTCTTTGCTCCCCTTCATGAAACCTTTAATTTAAGCACCAAAATAAAAGCAGAAGGAAATGTAATAACCCCCCTCAACCCTGTGTGTCATCCTTCTTGCAGAGCTGGTGCTTGTAAAAAAAAAAAAAAAAAAAAGAAGAAGGAAGCTGGAGCTCTGAGCACAATCACAGGAAGGTCTTGCAAAATGGAAAGAAATAAAGATTTACAGAAAGACGAGCTGTGCTTACTTTCTCTCGGGATGCAAAATGCTGTTTACTCAAATAACTCATGCTTCTTTATGCTCAGCGCTTTATTTTATTTAATCCCACATATAAAATAAGAGTTGTTTTTCCTTGACTTAAGGAAAATTTAAAAATGGCTCAGTTTATATTCAACTAATCAAACTGTTAACGTTAAAAAGCTGCAAAGTCTGGTAGATTTACTGGGACAGAACCCTGAGTCAAACACCAAAATATATATTGGTCTGTCCCATGTAAAATCGGTGCACTGATTTTCTTATTTGCACTCATTTCAACACTGATTCAACAATTCAGTTCAATTTATTTCTATAGCACCAGGTCACAACAAAAAGTCGTCTCAGGGTGCTGTTTGAAAGCATTCAGGTACATTATAAAGAATCAATTAGTAAAAGTTTTCTATCCAAAGAAGCCAGCAGATTGGGTTGAATCTTCACTTCATCGCAGCCTCCCATCCTGAGCAGCACATGGGCGACAGTGGAAAGGAACGACTCCCTTTTAACAGGAAGAAACCTCCAGCAGAAACCTCCGAACCAGCAGCCATCTGCTTCGACTGGCTGGGGTTCGAGAGGACGGGAAAGAGATGCAGACAAACACACAAGGACTGATTTAGGTGGAGTTTCTACTGGAAGAAAGGCAAAGTGAAAAACTGAACAGGTGAAAAGTTACAGCAAATTCTGAATTAAATACTGTGAAAAGGAACAGAGTTGTAGTTGCTTTGGTTAAACCTTGACGATATGCACATTTTAACACAATATTGTGAGATCTTGTGCAACCTGTTAGTGCTCAGAGTATGTATTGTTAATGACTCTCACCTACCAACACATCAAATCTTAACTCTATATCTGTAAATTTGAGTTATCGCCATTTCTGTCTTGGATAATGCAAATTAGCTGCGGCACCCATCTTGTATTGGACTGACTTGAGAAGTTAACCGGTAGTAGAGGTTCAACCAATGATTACTTTGAGAGTTTCGTTAAGATCCTGTCAGGATTGAGGTTTGGGTTTGTTTTTGTGTTGGGTTTATTGTTTCTTTTTATCACGAACTGGATACTGATGTCTATGGTAGGCGACAGAGAAGATGAACAGAAACTCAGAGAGGCGAGTATACAATCAAAGATTAGTTTATTGGGCAGCTGACAGGTCGTCTGGTCAAGCCGAGGCTGAGTTGGCAGGAGCTTCAGTCCAGTGAGGGATGTGCCGGTGAGTGCTAACCAGAACCAGGTTTGTTGTGGTATTTAAAGTCCAGTTCCAGATGAGTGCAAGTATTTACAGGAGGACGTCAGGAGATCAGGTAAGGGTTCAGGTTTCGCAGGGGCAGGTTCATGGTAGGACCACGAGAGGAGAGACCAGAAAAGGTTTTGATCCAGAGACGAATGGAGAACAGGAGACGCCTTAAATACTGGAGCCAAATGAGAGGGAGATGACCTGCAGCTGAGTCAATCAGTCACCCTCCCGAGAAGGGCGGAGACCGACTGCCAATGCCACACTTTTGTTGTTTGGTTGTCTTCATGTTTGGTTTTGTCTTTGTATAGTTTTGCTCCTTGGCACTATTCACCTTTTTTCTGTTCATTACTTGTCGGCCTGCCACACCCATCTGCACCTGTCCCTCGTTTGGAATCACTTGTGTCCACTTCCCCAGTTTCCATCTGCCTTTAAAATTGGTTCATCTTCTTCACTTCCCCGCCGGTTCACTGTCACGTCTATGTGCTTTTGTTATTTGATCAATTAGTTTGTCTTTTGGAGCTCTGTGTCTGCATTTGGGTTCAAACCATCCACCCACCACTTAACCAGACGAATCCATTCAGTGGTCCATGAGATTATTTTGTGAACAGACGAGCAAGGTTGACACCAATAACTAATTACCAAAGTTTTTAACAGCAGTGCAATGTGGGTGGCTCGTATGCTGAGCAAGTGAATTTCTGTGTGTGGGGAATTTTTTTTTTTGGGGCAGGGCAAAACACCAGTCGGAGTCTGAGAAGTTCAGAGGGTTGAATGAGCTTCACTAACCCTACAGAAACTGCAGCAGTATGCATGTTAAAATGTTCTAGTGATCTGGTGATCAGGTTTATATGAGACCAGTGGCGCCACTGGAGGGAGGGGGAGGGGGTTCCTCTTGAGGTTTGAGCTTTTATTTGGTGAGGATTTTTTTTTTCCCTCTAGCTATCTGAGATTAGTTGGACCTCATAAACATTAAAAACAAACACTGTTTTTTAAAAGTTATAAGTTGAAACTAAGAGAAAACATTTTTACTTAAAAATTGGGTAACAAAAAAAAAAAATATTTTGGTGAACAGAGCTCATTTCCAGTCAGGAAATGAAGACTGAAGTGGGGTCAATGGTCTCTTCATTGACAGAAACCTGCTGCTCCTCTAAAACATGGTTTACTGTAAGCATAGTGTCACAAGCCAGTGGTGGAGCCAGTGGACGGAGGGGTCTGGTTCAGTAGCCTCAGGTTTCAGTCTCTGCTATTTGCAGATAATGTGGTCCTGTCAGCGTCATCATTCTGTCAACTACAGCTCTGACTGGAGTGGTTCATAGCTGAGTGTGAAGCGACTGGGATAAAGATCAGCACCTCCAAATCTGAGGCCATGGTCTTCAGTGGGAAAAGGGTGGACTGCTCTCTCCGGGTTGGGAGAGGGGCAGCCTCAAGTGGAGGAGTTTAAGTATCTTAGGATCTTATTCATGAGTGAGAGAAGAATGGAGCACGAGATCAACACATGGATTGGTGCAGCTATGGTTATGAACTCTGGGTAGTGACCGAAAGAATGAGATACAGGTGGTCAAAATGAGTTTTCTTCACAGGATAGCTGAGCTCTCCCTTAGAGATAGGATGAGCAGTTTGGTTATCCAGGAGGGACTTGGAGTAGAGCTGCTGCTCCTCCACATCGAGAGGAGCCAGTTGAGGTGGTTCGGGCATCTGGTAGGGATGGTCCATGTACGCCTCCCCACTAACTGTGTTCCAGACATGCTCAACTGCGAGATGACCCTGGGGAAGACCCTGGGAACGCCTTGGAATCTTCTGAAAGAGCTGGTAGAGGTGGCTGTGGAGAGAGATGTCTGGGCTGCTGCCCCCCGACCTAACTCCAGAACAATAGATGGATGGAGAACAGGGACAGACCAAATAGACAAAAAAAAAACCTGTAATAAAAAGCACACGAAAAACTACATAAAAAGTACAAATATAGAGAAAAACAGGTTTACTAAGATTAAAGTTACACAACAGAAAGGGATTTTTTTTTGTGGCACATGACTTCCTGTCGTCACATAATTGCGCATTTCTTTTGATTGTGCTGATTCTTTTTTAACATTTCACACATGACTCAGTGTTCTGGGGAAATGGAAAGCTTATAAAGCAAACACTGAAGTGAATCACACTGGTTCTCACACAGTTAGAAAAATGAAAACTACGACAGTAGATATAAAAACAACAACAACAACAAAAAAGGAACAAATACCAAAATGGTACTTCTTTTAACAGAAAACTCTCCCAGAAGCAGAGACAATAAAATAAAAATAAAAATAAAAATATCACCCTCTTTATAAATGTAAGGCTCAGCCTATTTTTAGCATTTGTGTCATAGAGCTCTTTATAGCTTGAATGTCACCTTAGCATCAAATAATCAATACCTTGTTCCCATTCTAGCTGAGCGCTTAACTTTTGGAGTCAATCTGAGTCAAGATGGCCGCCAGAGCAAAGCCATTTTAGCAAACACAAACATGTCTATAACTCAGTCAATGTGACAGACACTATGCTAAAACTTGATAGTTGCAGAGAGAAATCACCGGCTTATTTTCTTAGTGCCAACTGATTTAGCAAGAACTGTTGCTGTTATTTAGGTCTGTTAGCAAAATATCTCACGAACCACTGGACAGATCTTAATGAAACTTTCAGAAAGCAATCAGTAGGTGTGCGTCTACAACTGATTACCTTTTAGAGTCAACCCAATTCAAGATGGCCACCGCTAACCAACCTGCAGTGAATTTTACAGACATTGAGCTAAATTTGGTGTGGTAGTAGCTGAGTTATTTACAACACTTAATCCAAGTGCTGACAGACTGTTCGGATCATGTGAGTTGGACCGACTGCAGCTCTGAGCCGGACTCTGCTGGTCCTGTAGACCGACTGTAGTTCTGGTTCGGACCTGTGTGCTGGGTGTAGTTCTGTGGGTCTGCCAGTAGGCGTCGCTCTTTGCAGCCTGATGTCCGATCAGTGTGAGCCGCACGGAAAAGGGGGCGGAGCTTCGGCGTCTCTCAGTTTGCATTTTTGTTCCAACCCTCTGAGGTCAGCCGGATTGTTGTGAATTTTACCGACCCGAGCTGAAGAGGGTGATGATGAAGATGAAGATGATGATTTCATACTTTCAGCTGCTCATTAGCTGATTTTAGAGCCACAGTTAACCTTCGGATGGGCTGTTTCTTTAATTTACAGTCAAATAAACAACAAAACAGAGATAAACAGGGACTGGTTTTCTATTGGGGGATTAAAATTAGTGATGATGATGATGATGATGGTGATGATGATGATGATGATGATGATGATGATGATGATGATGATGATGATGATGATGGATCAAACTCAGAGAATCGTCAATCAGAGGAAATTAGTTCAAGTCCTCCCAGCAGGACTCGTTAAAAATAATAATAATAAAAAAATTATACATAAAACGCGTGATTATTATTATTATTATTATTATTATTATTATTATTATTATTATTATTATTATTAGTAGTAGTAGTAGTAGTAGTAGTAGTAGTAATGAACTCATCAGTATAATAACACATCCTGCTGCACATTCTGAAACATATTTATTCAGTCTAAACACACACTATTTAAAAAATATACTCCTAAAAATAAAAGTAATTCATATAATAAATATACCAGTAAAAACATTAAAGTAAATACCAATAAAATAAATTTAAAATATATACATATGTAGTAATAAAAATAAAACCACCATTCGTTCTAAACATTTCGGCATTGTTTAAATTAATTTATTTTATTTTCTTACCTGCTGGTTCTGTGGCCCGTAAACCGAGCCTCTGGACCCGAACCCTGTTCCCTCGGTGGCATGCTTCAGCTCCTCCCGGCCCACTCTGGAGCGGTACCGCTGGCAAAAGCTCGGGCCCGGTTCTGCTGAAGGAAACGCGAAACATCAGCGCGCGGCAAACAAGAGACAGAACCGGCCCGAAACAATGGAGGCGTGTGTGTTTTTTTTTTTTTTTTGTGTGTGTGTGTGTGTGTGTGTGTGTGTGTGTGTGTGTGTGTGTGTGAGTGATTCTCAAAATGGTCCTGTGTCTATAAACAGGCCGTAGGATTCAGGGGATGGACAGAAATAAAAGAAAGTTAATCAAAATAAAATAAATAAAATTTCAATAAAATAATTAAAGAGATGATCTGTAGTTCACATATATTAGAAACATATTTAAATCGTTCTTTGTTTATTTTTCTTTCTGTTTAAGAATAAAGCTTTTGTCTGTCAAACTGTCATGTTGTTGTTGTTGTTGTGGTTGTTGTTGTTGTTGTTGTTGTTGTTGTTTTGGACCTGGGACTCCCTGTGTTTCGGGACTGAGTGGAGGCGGAACATCGTCAGGACTCATAAACCTGTTTATTTGTTTGTTTGTTTGTTTACTCGTTTATTTAAAGGAACCTTCTCTAAGAACCGGACCAGAAGCAGCAGACGGAACCACGCAGAGGCTCGTCGGACTCTCCTCTGATTGGACGCCGTCATCTCGAGCTCTGATGAGTCCCGGCCTATGATTGGCGCTCGTGGTTGTCCCACTCTGTGATTGGCCCCGCTGGTCTTCGGGTTCGGTTCTGAGTGTGTCGGCGCTGCGCGGACAGGACCCAGAAGAACCGGGTCACCCAGTGGTGAGCAGCAGCAGCAGCGAGAGCCCCTCAGACCCAGACCATGGACCGGAGCTGGTCCCACTCAGACCCGACGGGCCCAGTTCGAGCAGGATCCGAACAGAACATGAGCCGGTTCTAGTTTGCCCCGAGCTCAGATTGTGGATCCAAACAGTCCCACGGTGGAAGGGTTCGGGTTCCGACAGAACCGAAGCTTCGATGGAGGAGCAGCGGGACCTGAAGAGTTCGGACGGCGTCCCGCCCTCACCCCCCGTCCTGCCCCTGCAGGTGGCCCAGCAGAACCACAGAACCACCAACTTCTTCATCGACAACATCCTGCGGCCGGACTTTGGCTGCAGGAAGGAACCGGGTCTGGGTCCAGTGATCCAGAGGCCGAACCTTCCCGGGACCCCGAACCTGGACTCCGGTTGCAGCAGCGACAGCACTTCTTCCTCCTCCTCTGAGATGAACTCGTCCACCTCCCTGAGCACTTCTTCCTCCTCCTCATCCTCCTCCTCTTCTTCATCAAGCCCCAAGCAGAGCTGCCGAACCGGAGAGGGGCCCGCGGGACCCGGGGCCCCGACCGACAGGAGCGATGGGGTCAAAGATGAGGACAGGACCGGAGGGGGGGACCGGGTTCAGAACGGAACCGGGACTCCGGCCCCGGAGAGCCAGCCGCTGCTGTGGCCCGCCTGGGTCTACTGCACCCGGTACTCGGACCGGCCGTCATCTGGTAAGACTAGAACCTCAGAAACAAAGGCGAGACTCTGAAGCCGAACCTGGACCCGGACCGGATCCGGCCGCTGGGTTTGGCTCCTTCTAAAAATAAATAAACTACAATAACATAAAAAAAAAAAGAAAATAAATACAAAATGCCGGTTTTAAAATTCAAATGTTCCTTTAATAAAGCCATCTTTATTTTGCAACAAAATGTTCTTTTTTTAACAGGAACACTTTAAACAATTTAAAAGAAATAAAAACAATGAGCACAAATATTAAAATATTTATTTTAAATACGAGCCTGGTGAAGGAAATAAAAAAAAACAAATCAAACAAAACCGTAAATTCAATTAACTCATCTAAAATACCTAAACTAAATTAAATAAATGAATAAATAGATTTAGCCTAAATATAATTGAATATTTAGATTTGTAAAGACCTGCATCAGAACCGGCTCCGTTGTGTTTTTAGGCCTTTGTTGGTTTTTAGCTGCTGGTTCTGGTTGTTTGGACCTCAGCTGGTCCGGCTACAGAACTAAAACTAATGAACGGATTTACTGGATCTGTTTCAGAAATAATAATAATAATAATAATAATAATAATAATAATAATAATAATAATAATAATAATAATAATAATAATAATTTAAAAATAAACTAATTATTTCAGTAGGCTAGAAGATAAAAACGATAAATAAAAAACCTTAAAAAAATTTATATGTTATATTTTTTAAAACTTACAAATAGTTTGAACCAGCAAGTCTGACACAGTATTAATATAAAAGCACTAAAATTATAATCAAATATCACAGAAATCATTCCAAAATAAATTAAAAAACAAGAATAAAAATAAGAATAAAACTATGAACTGCTCACATGTGAAAATGTATTTAATACAAATCAAAACGTTATTTTTTTAACGACAAAAAAAGGTTTGTTTCATTTTTCTTTCTTCCTTTAAATATGAAACAGTTCTTAAATATTCTTATTCTTGTGTAGTCCGCTCGCCCCCCTCTTAAATTCAGATGAGAACCCTCAGAGAGCAGGTCCCAGTCCGGAGCAGGTTCTGAAGGTTCGTCCTCAGAATCAAAGAACCGGTTCGGCTCAGTCCGTGGGGTTCGGGCGCGCGCATGAATGTGCTGCGATATCAGATCGGATCCGCTTTGGGTATCCAGGCAGGCAGTAAAACAACAACAACAATAATAATAATAAAGTGGTGTAATCGTTTTTTAATAACTTGGTTAAGTAAAGAAAATGGATGGACGGATTTGTTTGTATTTTTTGACCCTTGGGTGTGAAGAGGTTCCAGGTTTGTGTTGTTTGATAAGCCTAATATCCTAAACTTTAAAGATATAAAAGAAAACATTTACAGGAATTAAATCTACACACAAAAAATAAAAATAAACAATTCAGGAAGAAGCAAAAAATAAGTCAATTTACGATTAACCCATCTAGAAACAAATATTAATCGCATAAATAGTTCATCCCAATGAATCACATCAGGTTCTTTTCTAATATAAATACTTCTTGGACAGCCTTATGGAAAATGTTTGGACGTTTTTCTCATTCAAACATAAATTTAACCCACACTCAGAGACGCCTGAACGATTTAAAGTTAAACATTCCTCTGTAATTATGACCCCTCTCTGTCAGTAAACATTTTCCGTATGGTTCCTGGTAGCAGCTGCTCTCTCCGTTTTCCTTTATTTGTGCAGCTTGATGTTATTCATTTTAAAATATGTGAAATTAAAACTAAAACTTTATTTACTGATTTGTGTTTCTTATTGTTTTTTTTTTTACTGACATCAACAAAAACACAGCAGAATAAAGGAAGAATAGAGCAGGTGAAGAGATTCTGATTTAAAACAAATAATTTGTTCTGCTCAGGACTGAGACGCTTCTTGATTTTTTGATTTTGATTTAATTTAATGTACTCTTTATTTTTTTTAGCATTATTTATCAATATTTTGGTCCTGAATGAGCCAAACAATGTGGATCAATTAAAAATAAATGTTTAAAATGCTGTAAGAATAAACACACTGGTTGTAGTTCCTAAAGCTTTTGTTTTAGTTGGTTTACACTAATTAATAACCAGCCATGTTTAGTTTATTAAACTATATTAAATTATTAAAATAATTTAAATTAAATGATAAGATTACTTCATTTAATATGTTAATTTTGGGGTGGTAAATCTGGTTCAGTTTATTTGACTTCAGATGGAATAAAATCCAAAAAGGAAGGAAAGTTTGAAGTAATTTATTATCACACCAGGCTTAACATGAATCTGAAAGGTTTCCCATCCTTTTATGTCTAAATAATTATTTTTAATAACAGCTTTGTTCAGCGTTTTGGAGGATTAACCAACCAGTTTTTACTGAGTTTCGTCCTCCACAGAATAATTATGGTTCCTGTGGTCCGGGTCTCGGCGGTCTTCTGTTCTCCTGCTCCTCACATTTTCTGCTCTGACTGCTATCTTTTCTTTTTCTTTCTTTTTTTTTTAAAATAAACATTTAAACATTTAAATCACTTCTTTGCAGGGTGTGGCTTTGGATGGTCCTGGCTGGGCCTGGGGACACCCACTTTTTTGGCACTTAATTAAAAAAAATAAAAAATAAACAAAGAAAGAAGGTTCAATGCTACCAAACGACCTAACTAAACAAAATGAAAAACTACTTTTGATTTGAGAACCTTAGACTGTCTCGGACCTGAGTGAACGCTACAGATTTATTACATCTGGTTTGTTTCTGACGTTTTATTCGGCTGCTGTGTCAGGAGCCGGTCCAGTTGGGCGGATGAGGTGTGTCCTTGTAGACCGGTGGATCTTAAAGTTGGGTTCAGGACCGAATCATCTCCACAAAAATCCTCTTTTTTTGGCCCCTGAGTTGAAATCTTGTGAGGAAATTCTATTCATCATGTCATATTTTTACATCTCATTTGCAATAGCTACAAAACTGACTCTTTTGAAACATGTTTAATTTTCCTGTGAGGCATTTTTTGAACAACCTAATAAAGTGATAGTTTGTTTTAAAGCACCTGTACATCAGAACACACTTATTTAGCCCCATATAGTTTAGTGCCATGTAGAAAGATTCAGTAACCAGCTCAATCTTATGACTATATCATCTTTATTTATATGTAATTAGTTGGATAAAAACTAACTGATGACTTTTTATCCTAACCACTGAATAAAGCAACACATTCATTAAACATTTGCTGAAGAAATAATGAGCGTTTTTGTGACGGGCCACAACTTTTTACACTGTTTGGTGTAAATTAATTATTCCATAATCATGGCTATTAAGATATATGACGTTGCCATCACTTGAAATATTTTTTTTCAAGCTCTG
Organism: Kryptolebias marmoratus; assembly: GCF_001649575.2. NCBI lineage: Eukaryota > Metazoa > Chordata > Actinopteri > Cyprinodontiformes > Rivulidae > Kryptolebias > Kryptolebias marmoratus. Next base: position 20,557,843 of record NC_051435.1, on the reverse strand, counting down.
TCAAATGAAATTATTTGTCTTGAAATAAGCCTTGTGAAAACTGTATCGCAATAGTGGTTTCTGCCAGGGATGTTTTGTGCGTCAGGAGCTGAATAGTTCAGGAACCACTGCTGTAGAAAACAGGGTCATCGTACAAATAAACGCTGTTTTAGTTTCTCTTTATTGTACAAGCTGGGTTAAACCTGGTGGCCCACCCATGTTCTGTCAGGCCCACCTGGAAACTCACTTCTAACTAACGTCCTCTTTACTCTAAATAAAACTAAATCAGTCATTTCAGACAAATGAATTTATGGTAAAAGCATATTGTCGTGAATTACAGTGCATCTCTTTCATTTACCTATTAGTATTTCTTTTTAGATCTTCTGTTTAAAAAAAGGCTGGATGGAAAGCTCCCTGCTGATTTGAGGGGGTAAAGAACTCCTCTGTGAAGACCTTCCTCTATAAAAACAAACCTGCTTTTTTTGCAATATTTAACATTAACTTTACTGTCAAATTAATGTGTGGACGAAAACACAAGTGAGTTTCCATTTTGTCATCCTGACACGCAGCTGACTAATTAAGGCCTGCCAAGCCGAAGGCATAATGTTTGTGCTCATGTTCGTGTGCATTCCTTTGCTTGTAGCGTTAGCAAAATATCTCACGAGCCAGCAGGCGGCTTTAAAAGAAACTCTCAGCTGTCTCAGCCCAATCCAAGATGGCCACCAAAGCTGAGCAACCTTAGCAAACACAAAAATAAACTCGGCCAGTTTTACAGACGCTGAGCTAAAATTTGGTGTGGTCGTCACTGTTAGTCGTCCACATGATATACTCTGGCTGCTACACATCTTGCAAGAGCTCACAATATTGGATGAGATCGCACATGAAGTGATTTAGTAATTTACAAGGTTGACGAAAAGGACTACAACTCTGTCTTTTCAACATAAAATGATCTCAGTCTAAAACTCTGGCAGGTGATACACATTCCGTCTACGAATAATAGGACTAATTCACTTTCTTAGAGGCTTTAATGGATATAAAGACAAAAATAACGAGGAAAAGATATTTCTAAGAATTGCTGAGACAACAACCCACCACTGGACGGTAACTAATCAGAATCTCCTCCGTGAAACTAAACAGTAGATTGAGAAATGACTGAGCTAGAGCCATTTTGGTGAAATGTGTGGTAATGAGAGTCTGTGGTGTGAATGACTCTCACCGACCACCATGCCAAATTCTAGCTGAATATCTGTAAAGCTGCGTGACTTAGAGACATTTTTGTGTTGGCTAATATCGTCTAGCTGTGTTGAATTGAGTTGACCCTAAAAGTTAATCGGTTGTAGATTTACATCCAATGATTATTTCCTGAGAGTTTTATAATTGGATATTTTGCTAACAGAAAAACACGGTTGACTCCAGCAGTGAGAGTTTTAAGAAAGGTCTTGCACAATGAGAAGACATGCTGACACAAACATTTCGTTTTTTGGCGATGAGCAATAATACAGTTTATATATGTATGCTATAACTTGCACATACGCTAATAAAAAAATAGAAGATGTACGTAATAACACTGAATATCAGTGCAGTCAGAGGTGTTTTGTCGTATTTAACAGTGTGATCGCTAAAGGTGTTACTGAACCTGACGGTGCTGCTGTGCCCCTGAGCTGGAGGAAGGAGGGAAAACAGTTTGTGACCGGAGTGGGTGGAGTGTTTTTTTGACATCCTGTTTATTGATTTTTTTAAACATATGAAATCAACAATTATCAACAAACAACTAAACAACACCACCCAACCCCCTCCCCTGACAATTACCCCAACACACAAGTAGAAGAAAAAATAAACAAATAGATTAGTAAAACATATAAATAAAAATACAAACAATATTATAAAATGAAATAATAAAAAGAAATAACAGATCTATAAACACACAAACATGTTTATACACAGTACTTATTTGCATATACACACACATGTCCAAACACATCACTGCGATGCTCTGTTCAGGAAGATCTGACAATCTGTACCTCGAACAGGACAAAAAGGAAATCCAGGTCATTTCAAATGATCCAGACAAAATCAGCCTGATTTTTTTCCAGTTTACAACAACAAAGGACCTCTCTAATCCAGCTTGTATATGTAGGTGGAGCTGCAGATTTACAATTTAAGAGTATTAGCCTCCCTGGCCAGCAGAGTTGTGAATGCTATTAAGTCATTTTTAGCAGGAAACAGATCAAGTAAAGTAGGCCAGACTCTGAACAAGACAGTTAGGTTTATACCTAACATAGCCCATATAGAGAAAGTGTTATCCAATAAGGATTGAGATAAAATATGATTCCCTGAAAGCGGTGCTCCAACAGACTATTTTTGCAGCCTAAATAGCGTCTAAATTGAACCCATAATTTAAGACAGGTACCCACTGTCATATTCTTAGTGTAACTAGAAGTAGAAGAGTGAAGAGGTGAGGATAACAAAGCTTTCAATGCTACGAGATGAGCAGATTTTGCTTCCATAACCACCCATGATGGGGGCAATTTATTCTCCTCAAACTGAACCCAATAAATTAGATTTCTTATATTAGTTGTTCAGTAGTAATACACAAGGTTAGGTAGAGCCGTTCCACCCAGAGATATGGGCCTCTGTAAGACTTGATGCTGCAAGCTGGGTGGTTTCCTGTTCCAAATAAATCCAGAATCAGACTATTGACTTTACTGGAAAAAGCTAAATAGAGGAAAATCGGAATACATTGAAATAAATATAAGAAGCATGGCAAGATATTCATTTTGATGGCATTAATTTTAGCGGCCACAGAAATATTATATTTCGCTTCTCGGGGAACTCAGGCTTCGAAGCCATCCTCGGCCGGCCTGGCAGACCTGTTTTTCATTCATTCAGACTCAACATTTATCCAGATGTGACTCAAAGGATGTCATGGTTCTGATAATTCTCTGCACACATAGCTGTGGCAAGCAATGGATGGATTTTAAGTGTTGATTAAAATAGGATCACATTGCCACAGAGCGATGAGGAACTCATTACGCTCACTGGAGGCCTGCGGGGTGGAGTTGTTTATAATGTTGCTTGTGTTGGTCAGCAGACATTTCTGAGCCAGATCCTCTTTGGTTGACAGGGTGATCTGAATAATCCTCTCTGCTATCCTCACCACTCTCCTCAGGGCACCATTGGTGCCCTCAGTGGTGGTGAGAAAAGAACTAGGAGTGGGTATTTTTAGGCAGCTCATGGTTTGATTACTAATCAGAGGGATACAACATGGTCATAGAAATGATTATTGATCCATATCATCTGCAATTACCAGATGTGTGAATAAATAGCAAGTGCAACTGATTAAATTACCTGGCAATAAGTCAGTAAGAGGACTGGGTATAAAATGAGCATTTTAGAAAGGCTGAATCTCACCGTAAAATAATAATACTAATAAAACTAATAATAATGATGATGGAATAATTTAAAAATAATGTTCCTCAACAAAAAAAATGGAAATACTTTAAATATCCCATCATCTGCAGTTCATAATATCATCAAAAGAATCTGCAGAAATCTCTGAGCTTAAAGAACAACAGGCTAAAAGTCAGTATTGGATATCTGTGATCTTTGGGTCCTCAGGGGCCGCTGCATTAAAAACAGGTCTGATTCTGTTCTGGACATCATTGATGGACTCAGGAACACTTCCACAGATCACTGTCTGTAAACACAGTTCACTGTACCATCCACTGATGCTGCTTAAAGCTCTATCAGGGAAAGAAGAAGCCAGATGTGAACACCATCCAGAACCTCTGCTGTCTTCTCTGAACCAAAGATCAGTTCAAATGGACTGAGACAAAGAGGACAACTGATCTGTGGTCAGAGGAACTGAAATTTGAAATTTTTTGGAAAATTACAAACCCAGAGTCCTTTGTGCTAAAGAGGAGAGGGACCATCTGGCCTCACATCATGAAACAAAAAAATCCAGCAAAGAACGTCTGTTGAACAGCTAGAATCCTCCTTCAGTCTGTAATGGGACAACATTCCCTCTAAAACCTCCAGCAGCTGCTCTCCTCAGCTCCTAGATGTTTACAGACTGATGTTAGAAGAAGAGGAGATGCTTCACAGAGGGAAACATGGAGCTGGAACAACTTTTTTGAGAAGCTTTGCTGCCATCAAATTTAAAATTACCATATTTATTTATTATTTTAAATGGTGACATTTCTTAGTTTAAACATTTGATATCTTTACTACAGTGAATCAAATATGGATTTATTAGATTTACAAATCATTGCACTGTGTTTTTATTTATATTTTACACAACCCAACTTTTTGGGAATTGCAGTTGTACATAAACGCTGACTTGTATATTTTCTTGCATAATAAAGACTTCACAATACAATGTGGCAAAAAACTATCAGTCACAACTACTCACCAACAATTTAACACAGACGCTAACTTAACATTTAAAATATCATTAAAAAGCTAATGCAGTTAGCATTATGCTTAACATTGGAAATTTATACACATATTAAACGTTTCAAAATCAGTACTAAAGACCGTCATGTTATGATAACTTCAATTATTATTTACTGACATCTAAGAAAACTACACTGGGACAAATAGGACAGCACAACAACTACTTTACTGGCTTTCTTAACGCTGCAGCACAGAATAATGATAATAAAATCAATATCTGACTTTTGAAAATCAATTCAAAATTATTCATATCTGTGATGTGATGCATTTAAAAATACATAGATTATAACTCCCTCTCCATGTGAGTACAGGTTGAATGAGATAAGCCTTCTTTAGTCTGTAGGAAATGAAGGCACTGGTGAGCCTTTTTAATCATAGAGGAGGTGCATAGTGTCCAGGACAGGTCATCAATCACATTAATTCCCCAGGAACTTGATGTCATCTACCAAGGTTGCAGATTGGGTTGTGCATGGGCTGCAGGAAGGTAAATGGACAAAGATACTGTCCCTGACCTCTGCGCAATGCAGCACAAGAGAGGCAAACAAGACAGTCCAACAACATCCAGGGCCTTAAGGAATAAGCGAATCTCATCCATTTTCCAAAGCCTTGCCTTTGCAGGGCTTTTTAACTACATCAGGAGCCTCAGCTCCAGAGACAGAAGAGTGCCCACACCTTCTCCTCAGGTCCTTCTTCTGCAGCAAAAGGTGAATCGGTCACATTGAGGAGATCCTAAAATATTCCTTCCAGCACCTGACTATTCTCGGCTGAGGTCAGCAGCACCCTGATCTTGCTTAGACAGTGCTAATGAAGCATTTCTTCCCACACCTGAGGTGCCTGATGGCTCGCAAAGTCCTGCTCACAGTAATGTTTTTATTTCAGTTCGCTTGGCCTACTGATACCTATCAGCTTTTTCCAGATTTCCACGGCTCCCTTCAAGGGTTTAAGGTTTGCTGCCATGACAAGCATCAATCCTTTGGCTGCAATGTGCGTATGATCGCTGGTTTCTGAGCATGCTTTGTGTATTCACGTTTCCACTCTGCTGTCCTTTTGTCCCCACTGCAGGCCCACGGACACGGAAACTGAAAAAGTCCAAAAGTGGCAAAGAGGACAAGCGGCCACGCACGGCCTTCACGGCTGAACAGCTGCAAAGACTCAAGACAGAGTTCCAGGTGAACCGGTACATCACAGAGCAGCGACGGCAGGTACTGGCCCAGGAGCTCAACCTCAACGAGTCCCAGATCAAAATATGGTTTCAGAACAAACGGGCCAAGATCAAAAAGGCCAGTGGCTATAAAAACGGTCTGGCACTGCAGCTAATGGCGCAGGGACTCTACAACCATTCCACCACTACCATCCAGGAAGACAAGGAGGACAGTGAGTGAGAAACTGAACCAAACAGGCAGGGGTCCAGTCCCCAACTTTATCATTCAGCAGGACAAGGAGGACAGCAATTGAGGAGCCAAACCATGAGGAACCCCACTCTACCACCACCATTCAGGAGGACAAGGAGGACAGCGAGTGAGGAACTAAACTAAACAGGCAGGGGCCTAGCCCCCACTACCATCAAGGAGGACAGTGAGTGAGCAGTCGTACCTGCAAGAGGCCATCTGAACTGGCAGGGTACAGGCTACAGTTCAATGTCAACAGCAACCATGTTGTTTCATTCATAGAGGAGGACGGGATCCCTGAGCTCCTGCTGACACTCAAACCGGTACCTGCTTCTGGAGCAAACCAAAGATGTCTAATAGAAACAGAACCTGCCAGTTTGCAACAATCCAACCGACTCCAGAGCATCCAGGAGCCGCTCACCCCGCTGCAGACACCCGCTTACCTCAGTTCACGTTCTGCTTCAGGTTCTGACCCACAAGGAGACTTGAGCCAAAGAGAGTGAGAGCAGCCAGAACCCTCAGTGGGTTCTGTCAAAACCCAGAGAGCTTCAGAACCTCTGCTAGATCTGACAGAGATACACATGAAGGATCTGGTCTAAGTCACTTCGGAACACAGGCTCAGATACTCTGGGTGTCTCTGAGGAACAACATCTACTGAGTGGTACCAACACACTGAACAGTACCCACCAACTAATACTGATCCGCTGTGTGGTACTGACCCACTAATGCAGCGTGTTCAGGAGTGGAAGTGGGACTTTACAAGTGCAACTGTGCAGATTTTGGAGTCATTTTTAGGCTCATCGAAATTCCCCCCCTCCCCCCGACTGATAAAACAATGTCTGAATAAAAAATTTTGTTGACATTTAAAGTTCAAAAATGAAATGATTTGTCTTCCAGGAGCCGAATAAAGTTCTCTGAATGAAATCCACAGCAGGCTACAGAAAAATAATTTTGTTTGTTACAAATTTAACTACAAACAGTTTTCAATAAAATCAGATGGTAATGAAAAAAAAAAATGCTGTTTAATTTCTGAGCAGCTACATTTTTATTTTCTGATTGTTACTTTGGACTGGACTGGTGTCTCTGATTATCCTGAGACTCTCAGGAAAAATTAAATCAAATTTTATTCTTCACATTTCTAAGAAGTCTCAATAATTCTGTTTTAAATGCTCTTGGATTTGATTCATGGGTGGCAATACATAATACAGTCCAGTATTTACCATTATGTACTCGGCATGCACCAGGTATTTACCAGGTACGTACTCTCAAGTACACCCCAGGTACATGCAGGATATGTAGCTGTAAGTACCAGGCTGTATTACATACATACCTGGTAAGTAACATATATGTACCAGGGAAGTACCAGATATGTACCAGGCAAAAACCTAGCTGTATTATGTATTGCAATTGATTCCTGCTAGACTTGAATATTAATCAGTATTAATGAATCATTAAAGCTGTTTGTGAAAAAAATCTTGTGTTTGCGGGAGTTTGGATCAGTCGGATGGTTCTGACAGAGGAGACAAAAAGTTGCACGCAGTCAGAACTCTGTGATGTCTTCAGTTTTTCAGCTGCAGAGTTCTGCGGGTCCTGCTGGTAATGCAGGGATGGGATGGGTCCAATTCATGTTCATTTAAACTGTGTTTCCAAATAAATCGTTTTTAGTCAAACTGGTACTGACCCACTTCTTCATCAGGGGATCACACAGAACATTCAGTTCTTACATTCAAGTTGGATGGGTCTGGTGTGTGGGTGTGTAGTTCTTTAAAATAGGAGGATTTATTGCCAG
>NC_051435.1:20482604-20550195 GCF_001649575.2 Kryptolebias marmoratus | reverse complement strand
CACCCCACCCCACCCACACACACACACAGAAAAAAGACTCTTAGAAATCCACAAAAAAACAAAAAAATTAACAGAAACTCTCAAAAACCCTCAAAGCAGAAAATCATATGAATCATTCAGCTGTTCAACCAGAGATCTAATCAAACAACCCTTCTCTTTCCTCCATCCATCCATCAATCCATCCATCCATCCATCCATCCATCCATCCATCCATCCCATCCCTCCACAGCTTCAAACGTACATAGGAAGGTTGGTGGTTTGATACCAGCTTCTCCCACATGTTAAAGAGTGTCCTTGGGAAAAAAAAACCTAAACCCTAGGTTATCCCTGATTCTGTGAATCAGTGTTTGTATGAATGGATGAATGTGAGTTATAAGGTAAAAAGCTTTTTACATGGTCAAAGACTGAAAGAGCTATATAAAAATATTCCAAAAATTGATCTAAAGAACAAAAAGACAGAATGATGGAGACATTCAGTATCTAGGCTCAGCTAACATGTTTCTCAAAGGGTTTTATGTTACAGAAGTAACATAGCTCAAAGCAATACTATAGTCTTATTTAAAGCTGTTCGCTGAATCTTGAGGCTGCAGGTTTGAGCCCAGGTTGTCAGGAAGGGCATCTGGCATAAAAACTGTTGCCAAATCTGTCATGTTAATTTGTTTGCCTTGGCAACCCCTGCAGAAGGAGTTGAAAAAAGGAAAAGAAAACAAACCATAAAAACTGTTTACATAATAAACCCCTCAGTAGTTAAAAAAAGTTAAAAAACTAATTCATGAAACCAGCCTTGACCAAAAGGATGGTACCCCTAAAAAAGATAGAAAACAATGTAGCCAACCTTCCTGGATGTGGCAACAAGACTGATGACAAATTGAAGAGACGGATAATACAAATGGTAACTAAAAGGCCCAGAACAACTTCCAAAGAGATTAGAAACGTAAGCTCAGAGGAGACCATGCTTTTGCTGTGGCAGCTCCTAAATTATGAAAGACTTTCCCTTGGACATCAGACAGGCCTCTTCCCTGTCTGTTCTTAAACCCTTGTTAAAACCCATCTCTTCTCCCTGGCCTTTGACACCATCTAAGATGTTGACGTTTAACTGTTTTTATTATTATTATCTATTCCATTTTATTTCATTCTGACTACTTGTATGTTTTATTAAGTGTACAGCACTTTGGCCCAGTGGGTGCTTAAAGTGCTCTATAAATAAAGCTGGTATGGTATTAGAGATGAACTCCAAGGTCAAGGTACATCAGTGTCAGATCACACCATTGGTCACTGTTATGCTAAAGCAGAGCTAAAAAAGATGACAGAGAAGGACACCACTGTTGAAACCAGATCATCAAAAAGTCAAACTGGAATTTGCCAAAATGCATATTGAGAGGCCACAAAGCCTCTGGGAGACTGTCTTTTGGATAGACGAGACAAAACTGGAGCTTTTTGGCATCAAGTCACATTGGTTCTAGGCTTACAGACCCAAAAATGAAACAAACACACACAAAAAAGAGGGACACCATACCTACAGTGAAACATGAAAGAGGCTTGGTTCTGTTCTGAGGCTGCTTTGCTCCATCTGACTCACAGTGTCTTGAATCTGTGCAGGGTACAAGGTAATCTCAAAACTGCCAAGTTTTGGTCACCTGTGCCAGTAGGTAGGGTGGTCATCCTCTAATCAGAGGGTCAAAGGTTTTATCCCGAGCTCCTACTAAAGTGTTCCTGATAAGCATATTGGTGGGCAGTGGAGATAATACAAGAAAGTGCTGTATATACAATGTGTAAGAATATATAAATGAAAGCACTGTATGAGTGTCTAAATGAAAAACTCTGGAGAGGTTAAAAAGGTTCTATATAAGTTGTGGGTCATTTATCATCAAGGTATTCTGGAGTGAAATGAGCTACCCAAAGTCAGAAAGCTTGGTCTCAGTCGCAGGTCATGGGTCCTCCAACAGGATAATGACCCAAAACACATAACTAAAAACACCCATTAATGGTGAATAACCAAAACCATTGGACTATTCTGAAGTGGCCTTCAGAGCAACCGTGAAAGGAGCTGAAACATCTGGAGAAGGAACCCTTCAAACCTGAGACTGATGGAGCAGTTTGCTTACAATGAGTGGACCAAAATACCTGCGAACAGGTGCAGAAGTCTCAGAGAGAGTTACAGAAATCACTTGATTGCCTCAAAAGGTTGGACAACAAAATATTAAGTTATGGTTACTATCTTTTTTGTGATGGTTACTATCTTTTTTGTGAAGGCCAGTTTCATTACTTTGTTCGTTAAACCAAAATTCAAAAGCAATGACTGATTTTCATTTGCTGATTTTTTTAAATAAATGTTTTCTTTTTATTACTTTTATCAGTTTCAAGTTACTTTAGTGACCTTTTCTTTCTTTAGTGGAAAGGTACAAACAGTTTTGTCCACGTCTGTAGATAATAGTTTACATTAAAAAATGACTGTATCATGTGGAGGATATTCTACTTCTGTTTCATATTTCAGGATAATTCCTGATTTTAGTCATTTATCTAATTTTTTCTTCTGCCAAATCACAATGGTTGACAATGGAACAAGCCCATGAAATCTCCATTTTTAGCCTCTGATTATTTGGTGCTAAAGGTGAATTTTAGAAACCGCTTCATGTGCATCTTTCAGGTTTATAGGCTCTCTGAGCGGTGGACTTTGAGTCAAAGACTCTCGTATGGAAGTCATTACACAGCTGTAAGAAGCAGATTTGCTTGCTGCCCTCCTGTATGTGTGAAGGTGAAGCAGAATGGAGGGAGAGGTCAATCACATTATTTTGTGCTTGTGTGTAAACACAAAACGTGTGGCAAATCAGTGAGGAGTGTAACCTGCTGCTGGAGGCATCATATCAGTGTTTGCAGAAGGTGTGCAGCCTTCAGAAATGAAGGCAGAGGCTCCACAAGGGGCCAAAATGAGCCTCTGTGTGGTCTATTTCCAGCAGAGGACATCTGGGTTCTATAAAATACTTTACCTCACATACTCTCCTTAAGAAAGATCTGTCTCTGAGAGAGGATTTCTTATCAAAATAAAAGCAGCAACTTCTAAGCTCTCTAAATCTTCTTCTAGCACTCTAGATCTGGATAGGATCTAGAGAATATCTGAGTTGGTAAAAGGCCTAACATTACTTGCACAAATGCATAAAACCCACCACTCATGCCAGGGTTTTACACTAATATCATATGTTCAAAAATGACATTTATAACAAATTTGGACAAATCTGGGAAATTACATCATGCACAGTCTCAATATCTTGTGTCACCTGTTAGTTCATGGGGTATGAATGACTCTCAACTACTACCACAGCAAACTTTAGTTAAATACCAGTAAAATTCACTGAGGTACAGCCAATGTTGTGTAGGCTGAGGTTGATTAACTGTGGTGACCATCTTGAATTGGGTTGACTGCAAAAGGTAATTACTTTCTGACAATGTCACTGAAATCCAGTGGTTTATGAGATATTTTGCTAACAGACAAATAGAGTTGATTCTAACAGTTAATACCAAGAGTTTAAGCAAAGATGAGGCAGAACGTGTTGTGCTGAAAGTACAGGTATGTATTGGAGTTGCTGCTTTCGCTGCTGCAGCCATTTTGAATTGTGGTGACTCCAAAACTCAAGTCGGCTGTAGATGTCAACCCACTGATTATTTCTGAACATTTCGTTAAAATCCACTTAGTGATTCGTGGGATATTTCGGTAATGGTACAGACAAGCAAACAAAAACACAGACACAACCAAGGACAAAACCATTACCAACTTTTGCCTTTAGTGGCAGGTGATAACTAGTGTATAGGTGGTATTTCTCCCATCCTGTTAACACACTTGAGTGCATAGATCCCAATGATGAGATGGACTTCTGACATTGTCCCACCCCAGGACAGATCCTACACCTGGGCAGGTCCTAACCCCACAACAGATCCTAACTCCAGCTGGAGACAAGAAACAGCTCTGTGGAACCAGGAACAGGATTAAAATGGCACAAAAAAATGGATGAATAGATGTTGGATGGATAGGCATGATTGACTAGCGATCTGTTCACGTCCATCCATTTTCTTTGTCCCTGTTAAGGGTCATGGGAAGCTGGTTCCTGTCTTCAGCAGTGAGCGAGGGAGTGGCGGGTGATACCCTGAACAGAACACCAGTCCATCACAGGACCACTTAATGACAACCCAGACTTTATACACTCATACCTAAAGACAATTTCAATATTTTAATCCACCTAACATGCACGGTTTTGGACTGTAGGAGGAAACAAGGGTGCCTGTAGAAGATTCACAGATGCACGGGAAGAACATGTAAACTCCTCACAGAAAGGACCCAGCTGTGATCCAAATCTGGGACCTTCTTGAAGTGAGGCAACAGCGCTAAAGGCAGAGTCTCACTGGGCTGCCAAAGCTGGAGGCAAATTGCGAACAACAATTGTGAGGTAATCTCCAAAATGTATTGAAACGTTAGCTTGAGTGTCAATTTTCTCACCAGTGAATTTTGAGCATGTTAAAAAAATTGTGCAACAAATTCTCTTTCAGAATAAGTGCAGAATGCGTTTCATTTTTTTTTTTTTTTACCAAAACCCAAAACATAAAGAATGGTTATATACCACAGAGTTTTAACATCACTGTAATTAAACTTTTACTTAAGAAACCCAATCTTGACTTGGATGCACTGGTCAATTATAGATCTATATCCAATCTCCAATCCATCTAAAATATTCTTGGGAAAATAGTAAAAAAAAATGTAAAAGAAAATGTTTTTGTTCTTCCGAACTTTATTGATGCTGCACATTTATAGTTCGCCCGTGTGGAATATTGTGGAGCAGTGTAACCCATGTTTTGTTTGTACAGATGTACAACTTGCAGTAGTGCAACTCGTACTACTGCAAATAGTGACTTTTCACCCTGTTTCCAAACAGAGTGCACTCAGAAAAAGTATTGTGTGGAATGTCTATCTATATTTAGGGCCAACTCAGAATGTATATTATAAATACTTAAAAACTGCATTTAAAACCACTCCCTATGCCGAGAGTATCCTCTTATGTTCGATGCTTTAAACTGAAAATATGACTGTTTCATAATTTGTGTAATTTTAGGAATTTTCCAATGAAAAAATCTCATTGAATAGCTGTTAAACTTTTTAAGTTTCCAGACTTTTTACTCAGTATGGTATATTATTTTCCTCACATTCATAACAATCATTATAATGTAAACAACAAGCCCCCACCCTCAAAAGCGTGCAAACTCTGCGGCTTAAAAAGTTCCTACATGTCTACACACAGCAAGTTTCAACATGCCATTGATCTGCTCCGAGTAAAAAAATGCACCAGCCCCGGTTCCTAACTTTACCTGAAAAGATTAAACTTTCCTTTGGCATCAGTCAGAGTGACACTAAACTGTATGGCTGACAAAAAACAAAACAAAAAAACCTACCCGATCCTCACAAAGATAGATGATTGGGACAACAGTCAAACAAAAACAGATGAGAAAGGAACTATCATTTAAAACATTTTTATATGCATATTTGTTCAAATAAACAGCAACTTAGTTATTAGTAATTTACCTTGACTAAAATTACACCCTTTTTTTTGACGTTAAGCCAAATAAGATGAAGTTGTCCATTAAGATCCCGTGTGTGATCGTACCTTCACTAACACAAATATATTTGCATTATATTAAATTATGTTCAAATGTTTTCTTCGTCAAATTATTCCACTAATGCATGTACATAATTCTGTTTAATTTATAACAGTCTTTACTTGTAAGTGTGTGTGTGTGTTTATGAGAGACGGGATGGCCACACAGCTTCATACTGGCTCTTGTAGTCTTCTTCATCATGAACACAGAGCTTTTATAAGCTCTTCGGTTACAGTCAATATTTCTAAATGACCACAGAAATCACATTCTTTTTTTTGTTTTTGTAATGTTTTTGCTGTGTGTCTCCTGCAGGAACTGAGTGGAGCTGAGCACCAGCCGGCTGGAACTGTTAGTTGAAGTTAGTAGTTCGTTCATGTGAACGTGACGAGTAGGGGTTAGCTGGGTCTCCGCCTGGGAAGGGGGGGACCCTCCCCCTCTCCCCCTTCCTGAGGAGAACTTGACANTCTTTAGTTTAGCCAAACTTAGCTGTACCTTAATGTCAGTAACTCCTTTTATACACTTTATTTATATTTTTTCTTTCATACAAACACAATAATATTTTAGTTGCAATAAAAACATTTATTAGTTGATTTGGATACATTTGTTCTATTTGTTAGCGCGCCCATTTAGTAACAAATGTGTTTGTCAATTTAATTTGTTGCTTAAAATTAACTTTGTGTTTGTTTTTGCCGGTACTTACCTGCCTTGGAGTTGCCAGACAAAAGATTGGGGCCAGGGCTCAGCAGGTTCAAATGCTGATTGGACTGCACCACTAGTTCCTGCTGGCGAGGGGAATTTGTAGTTTCTTTGTCTAGATAAGTTTCTGTATTTTAAGTAAATATGAGTGTTTAAAGTTTAATATTTTGGGTTTTCATTTTTGGGTCTTTAGTTTAGCCAAACTTAGCTGTGCTGTTATTTGTTTTGTGTTGTTTGTAATTGTATTCTGTTTAGTTACCCCTATTGTGTCTTAATTGGTCTGATCAGCCAGTATATAAACCCCTGTGTGTCATTTCTTAAGAAAGGTCAGTATGTTTGTTTGTGCAGCCAGGGTTTGCATCTTTTTGCCTCAGTTCAGTTTTTGTCTTTTTTGACCTCTTTTATGAGCTCAGTTTGTTTTTTTGTTAGTTATAATTGTTGGGTTAAAATAAAAGAGACTATTTTTCTAATATCTCCTGTGACTCCTCCTATTTTAACTCGGTCCTTCACATGTGGTGTCAGAAGTGAGGATTTTGAGTTGAGGAGGCAGGATTTTTTTTTCTTTTTTGTTTTGAATAATTCCTTTTTTCAACCCCCCAACAATTGTTTTGAGCCATGCAAAGTGGTGTACGCCCAAGAAAAGGAAACAGGGTTGAGACCAAGGAGACTTCCCAGCAGTCAGAGAGGGAGGAAATGGATGGAGGAGCTTCAGCAGCAGCTGGAGACACTGATCATGAAGAGACCAGAGAGCCAACTCTGCATGATATTGCTGGAATTCTTCAGGCGTTCATGGGACAACAGGAAGTTCGGGAGAAAAAGCAGAGAGAGGTCTCTGCACAACAAGAACAGCGCTTCAAAGGCTTGCAACACCAGTTTCGGCTTTTGCAGCAGGAAATGCATGCCAGGACAACCCCAACCCCTGATCCAACATCAACTGATCCACAGCCTGTTGAAACTCAAACTAATCATCAGATTCAAGTAACATCTCAACCTGAGGATTCAGATTCAGCATCCAGCTCAACAGGTCAGTCTGTGCACATTCATCGTCCTAAATTGGAAAAATTAATGGTTGAAGGCGATATTGAACACTTTCTGACTACTTTTGAGAGAATTGCAGCTGCTTATCGGTGGCCAAAGTCAGACTGGATTTTTCATCTCATTCCTCTTCTGACGGGGAAGGCTCGCAGTGCCTATGTTAATATGGATGTGGATGATTCCCTGGAATATGTGAAACCGGGATTCATAAAGCACACGGAGCTTCACATAGAAGGGGTTCTTTATTCTCAAAAAATGTGAGTGTAAGGAAAAATAAAAAAAACAAAATGAGATTTGATATATGGGAAAATAAGTGGTCCGTGTTTCGAACGGTAGAAAGCCTTAGCTTCAGTGAAATGGCGGCCTAACAACGCGGTTAACGCTCAACATAGTAGAACGCAGCTTCACATAAAAGCTGAAATCGAACAGCATATAATGGCTTAAACGGCTGAACAAACGGCAGTGGCACCTCTAGAAGAGGACAAACAGAAAAACACGACATTAGCATCATCTCTGTAGCTTCGTCCACGGAAGATAATTCAGTTCCAACATTAATTACCGAACACTTGGATTCTTCTCTCATGTGGCCATAGAGTCTCTTCTCCACCAGGTCTCGGATCAAAAAATGTCCTTCTCTCCCGTTTTACCCGTTAGTGCCACAGTACATAAACGAGGTTGTTTTTTTTCTACTACCGGTAATTTTAAACCTCTCGGTAACAACAGCACCACATGCGGACAAAACAAGAATTACAACCAGTCGGTGAAATAAAAAGCAAAACATGGTTTACAAAATACATTTGACATGTACCCATTTTTCACCTGGTTACATTCTCCCCTGCTTAACCGTCATCGTCCTCGGTGACAAAGTAACTGCTTTTTACTTCTTTTAAAGCTTCTCTGAAAAACACAGAACCTAAGCTTGCAATAATCTGTGAAACCATTGAGTTCACTTCTGGCTCCAACACCGACCTAGGTTCACGATGTGGGTTTGGGTGTTTCCCTGCATTCACTCTTTTACTCCTGCGGGGAGCAGGTATGGGAGCCTGTCTAATGCAAGGAGGAGATAGTGGTATCTCACACTGTTGGTCAATATTGCATGTTTCATTACCAACCTGTTCAGTCTCTACCTGTTCAATCACAGGAGGTTCACTTTCTGAAGTCAACTGAGTCTCTGCTCGCTTCTGAACACTTTCACCAGTATTACACTTTTCTACACCTGAACAAGGAGTCAAGTCAAAAGAAACCTCTTCAATGACTATACCCCCATCATACTCATCACATGAGTCAGTGTGAGATTCAGTTGCGTTTGTCTGCTTGGTCACAGTGTTTTCAACGTGTCCCTGGGTTGTGTCTGGCAGATTAACACATGACCTGATGTCAGCCCTATTAACCGTTTTTGTTGGTCCTCCCTCTACAGGTTGTACTGTGCAAGTTGTTCCTACTATGTCTATGAGTTGGTAAACAACTGGACTCCATGCATCCTGAATTTTGTTACGCCCAGCTGGTCTGTGTCTCAGGTAAACATACTCTCCAACTTCAATTGAAGGACAGTACACTTTGTGACTATGCCGAGCAATGCGTTTTGCTGCTTTCTGCTCTGCATACTCTTTTGCTTTTTCATGTGCTTCTTTGAGTCTTTGCTGGTGTACAGCAAGCCAATCAAGATTTTTATCATGGTGACTCTCATTTGCAAGCAATGCATCAACAGGAAGATGTGGATCTACCCCATAGAGCAAGAAGTAAGGGGAATATCCTGTAGTCGCGTGTGGAGTAACATTATACGCGTAAACCAGTTCAGATAAATGTTCAGGCCAACGCTTCTTTTTGTCAGGTGGAAGTGTGCGCAACAGTTCATGCAGAGTGCGGTTAAAACGCTCACACTGTGCATTCCCTGTTGGATGGTGGGGTGTTGTACGTGTCTTTTTCACACCATACATTCTGCAAAGTTCAGCAATAACCTCTGATTCAAAGTTACGGCCCTGATCTGAATGAAGACGTTCAGGTACACCGTACTTCATAAACCACTCCTTTAAGAGGACTTTGGCTGTGGTCTCTGCTTTTTGGTCTCGCGTAGGAAACGCCTGGGTGAACTTTGTAAACACATCGGTAATGACTAGAACATTCTCGCGGCCGTCTGAAGCTGGTTCAAGGAGCGTGAAATCTACTGCCACCACTTCTAAAGGTCGTGTTGCCAAAAAGGATTTCATTGGAGGGTGAATCTTTGGGTTGGGCATTTTTGTGAGAATACAACGTTCACAGTTCTTAATCCATTGCTCAACATCTTTGTGCATCCCTACCCAGAATGCTCTCTGTCTCAACAACTGTAATGTCCTCTCTATTCCCTGATGTCCCATAGAGTCATGGACACTCTTCAAAACAGCTGTTTGTAAACAACCTGGAACCAGCAACTGAAAACACTCTCCAACACGATCATCCCTCACCACTCTGTACACCAATCCATCACGCATCTTAATGTGTTTCCATTGTTTCCACAATGACTTGGCAGCACCAGGAAGATTCTTCCTTTCATGTGAACTTGGCATGCTACCTCGATCCAAAAACCGTGTTAGAACACCAATCACTGGATCTTGACATTGAAATGTCCGCAGCTCTTCCCTGGAATAACCTNCACACCAAGTCTCCAGCGAGGGAGTAGAGTGATCCATGTTAACCTTCTCAAGGAGTGGGTTCCACGGAAGGAGGATGGAACGGAGGTGTTGCTTATTCACAGGGTGGAGGAGGAGGAAGAAGTTAATGACTATTTGCCTTCAGTAACATCCTCTGTGCTGGACCTAAGCCATCTCACCAGTGAGCAGCAGTCTCAGGTAACACCTCTTATTACTTCTGATATATTTCAAGAGTGCCCAGGTCACACCACTCTGGTGGAGCACAGCATTGTGTTAAAACCGGATGCTGCTATAAGGCGTGTGAGTTACAGGATACCAGAACGCTTCCGGGTGGAGCTGAAGGAGGAGATGGACCTCATGCTGTCTCTAGGAATTATTCAAGCTTCAACAAGTGAGTGGTGCAACCCGGTTGTGTTGGTTCCGAAAAAGGATGGCAAAATAAGATTTTGCATCGACTTCAGGTACCTCAATTCCATATCAAAATTTGACTCTTACCCAATGCCACGTATTGATGACCTCATTGAGCAACTGGAGAAAGCAAGATATTTGACAACTATCGATCTGTCTAAGGGCTACTGGCAGGTGCCTCTCGCCAAACAGTCCCAGCAGCTGACAGCATTTCGCACCCCCTGGGGATTGTTCGAGTTCACGGTCCTGCCATTTGGTCTGCATGGGGCCCCAGCAACATTTCAAAGACTAATGGATCAGGTACTCTGTGGGCTCTCAGCATTCACCTGTGCATACCTTGATGATGTTGTGGTTTTTAGTGGAACTTGGGAAGAGCATGTTGACCATCTAAAGGAGGTCCTGGATCGGCTGCGTTCTGCAGGCCTTACCATCAATACAGCAAAGTGTGCTCTTGCTAGGACAGAAATACAGTATCTTGGGTACACCATTGGAGGTGGTACTCTTAAACCTCAAGTTGATAAAATCAATGCAATAGCATCCTGTCCGCTTCCACAAACCAGGAAACAACTGCGGTCTTTCCTTGGTATGGCTGCATTCTACCACAGATTCATCCCCAATTTCTCTGTTAGAGCAGCATCTCTAACAGACATGACAGGCTCTAGAAGTCCCACCAAAATTCAGTGGACAGCAGATGCCATTGCAGCTTTTAAGGACATTAGCCAGTCCCTAAGTAAGAATCCAGTTTTGCACTCACCAGATTTTACAAAAGACTTTTTGTTGCAGACTGATGCTTCTGAAAGGGGTATTGGGGCAGTGCTTCTGCAGGGACCACCAGAGGACCAACATCCAGTTGCCTACATCAGCCGCAAGCTGCTGCCAAGAGAGCGGCGATATGCAACTGTGGAGAAGGAAGCCTTGGCCATTAAATGGGCCCTTGACTCGTTCAAATATTATTTGCTAGGAAGAGAGTTTACCCTTCAAACTGATCACAGAGCCCTTCAGTGGCTAGAAAGAATGAAGGACACTAATGGGAGAATCACCAGATGGTATCTTGCCATGCAACCATTCCGGTTTAAGGTTCACTACATCCCCGGAAAAGACAACACCACAGCGGATTACCTTTCTCGGTGCCAGAGTGAAGACCAGGAAGTAGGGGAGTGTGTGATGGCCAAATCCATGGCCACACTCTAAAGCCTTAATGTCAGTAACTCCTTTTATACACTTTATTTATATTTTTTCTTTCATACAAACACAATAATATTTTAGTTGCAATAAAAACATTTATTAGTTGATTTGGATACATTTGTTCTATTTGTTAGCGTGCCCATTTAGTAACAAATGTGTTTGTCAATTTAATTTGTTGCTTAAAATTAACTTTGTGTTTGTTTTTGCCGGTACTTACCTGCCTTGGAGTTGCCAGACAAAAGATTGGGGCCAGGGCTCAGCAGGTTCAAATGCTGATTGGACTGCACCACTAGTTCCTGCTGGCGAGGGGAATTTGTAGTTTCTTTGTCTAGATAAGTTTCTGTATTTTAAGTAAATATGAGTGTTTAAAGTTTAATATTTTGGGTTTTCATTTTTGGGTCTTTAGTTTAGCCAAACTTAGCTGTGCTGTTATTTGTTTTGTGTTGTTTGTAATTGTATTCTGTTTAGTTACCCCTATTGTGTCTTAATTGGTCTGATCAGCCAGTATATAAACCCCTGTGTGTCATTTCTTAAGAAAGGTCAGTATGTTTGTTTGTGCAGCCAGGGTTTGCATCTTTTTGCCTCAGTTCAGTTTTTGTCTTTTTTGACCTCTTTTATGAGCTCAGTTTGTTTTTTTGTTAGTTATAATTGTTGGGTTAAAATAAAAGAGACTATTTTTCTAATATCTCCTGTGACTCCTCCTATTTTAACTCGGTCCTTCACACAGTCCTTAAAAGAATGCATATCACCCATCGCCTTTCATGACAGAGTTATAATTTAAAATGGTTGCAACATTTCCACCTCACAAGATGATCTCACAATACTGCATGACATTGCACACATATTATTATTATTATTATTAATAATATTATCATTACATGTTTATCAAAACAGCTGTAACCTAAACATTTCATCATAAGATGGTCTTTAATTTGTCTATCTAAAATATTTACTACAAAATCTTTAAAAAGTATAAATTTAAATAGAAAAAATATATAAAACTATGTTAAAAAATTGCATTTTTGAGCTTTAATTTAAAGAATGTGTTTACATTTTATTATTAAAATTTAATTTTAAAAGTAAACAAACAAAAACAGAACAGAAAAGTTCAGGAGGAGACATCAAAGGAACAGTTTTAAAACATCAAAGGAACACAGATCAAAGGAATACTGTGACATCACACGTGATGTCATGGACGCTATAAATAGGAGGCAGGTTCTTAGATCTTAGATCTCAGATCATTCACTCTTGATAGAGACGGATCATTTTGGAAGAGCACAGATTATTTTCGTGGCGGATTTTGAAAAATGTCGTATGAGAGATACCCCAATCAGAGAAGAGGCAGAAATCAGGAAGCCTGGATGGAGCAGACCTCACTCCATCACGAGATCAGCAGGCTGAACGCCCTTCTCAGTGAGGAGCGAGCTAAATGGTTTCAGGAGAACCATAGATCGAGCCAGCTGTGGCAGGAACTTGAAGAGACCAAGGCCCAGTTGGACAAACAGAAGTCCCTGAAGGAAGTGTTTATCAAGAAAGAGAAGGAAGTTAGACAGGAACTCCAGAGACTGCAGAAATATACCGATGCAGAAACTCTCAGTTCTGCTAAGATCGCTTCCCAGGTGCAGAGTAGCATCAAACAGAAGAAAAAGAAAACCCTTCAGCAGGATTATGAGGAACTGAAAGTGGCTCACGTCATCAGCCAGGAAAGGTTTTCGGCCGAACTCCAGCTGGAGAAAGAGAAAACCAAGGCTCTCCAACAACAACTGGATGAAGCCAAACATTTATATGAAGAGCTGAGCAACAAATATGAAATGGACGTTGTTGCACTTCGTCAACAGGCTGCGGCATTTCAACAAGAAGCCGCAGAGAACCAGAGTCAGGTTGACGCAGAAAAACAGTTACAGAACCATCTAAAAGAAACATCCGCCAAGGAGATCCAGCAACTACGAGAGATCTCACAAGAAAAAGAATCAAAATTGCAGAAAGAGCTGGAACAATTGGTCTCATCTTACAGCCATCTCAAAACCAAACATGAGATGGACGTTTTCGCTCTTAAAGTTATGTCAGAAGCATTTTTACACCAGCTCAGCAAAGATATGCAAGTTTCTGTCCAGAACAACAAGGAACACCTGGAGAAAATTAATAACCTCCAGGCAGAGAACAAGACTTTGAACGAGACCATGACCCAGGAGATCTTTAATTTGGAAATGATCTGCTCCAACACACAGAAAAACTTTGAAGCAGAAGTGGACCGACTGACAGCTGAGCTTAAAGATCAGATTGAGATCAACCTTCAGCTCTCCTCTGAACTCAAAGACAGACAGTTGGATTCACCAAACCCTGAGAAACCCCTCCTGGAGACACCTGATGGAGAACTGACTTCTCCAGAGAAAAAGAAGTCTTTCTGGAAGCGAACACGCCATTTCCTTGGCCTGAAAAAGCCTGGAAGTTGGAAGAAAACTAAAAATGCTTCTTAAAACTTTTTCCTTTACACACCCACACCGGCAAACATTCACAAAACATTTCAAACACAAAACAACACTAACCAGTGAACATTTGTCTTTTATTTTTTTCTTTTTGTTTAAAAAAAGGGCAGCACAGTGGAATAGTAATCATCTCCTTTCTGAACACAAAGAAGGTGTCAGATTAGCATCTCTTTCTGTGAGGACATCAGATATTTTCACCGTGCTGCGTGGGTTTTCTCCAGGTACTCTGGTTTCCCCCACATAGTTCAAATTCAAACCAATTGGTCATTCACTGGTTATTCTACATTCACCCACTTACATTAATAAAGAAGTTAAAAAAAAACAAAAAAAAATTTCACCCTCGTGAATCGCCACCTTATCGCGGTGGGGGTGTTTGCGTGTCCCAGTGGTCCCAGAAGCCATGATGTCGGGGGCAGAGTTGGCCCTGGTTGGGACAGGGTGAGGGGCCAGACTAAGAGCGATTCAGCAAACCTTCAAAAGATTTATTGATTTTCTTTTATGACTCTGTGTGTGTATGTGTGTGTGAGTAAGAGAGAGATGTCAAATGACTTACTATTTATCCTGCAGCAAAAATTCCTTAAACAATAGAAACACAGAAAAGACAACTTTGAGGTCTCAACTACATTTAAATCTAGTTGAACCAAAAAAGTTGAAACTATGTTACTTAAAATGCACAGAAAAGTTGTCTGGTTTAGTATTTTTCTGTAATTCAGTTTATAATAACCAAACAACTGACAAAATACAGAACTAAAGCATAAATTTAGGCTTCATAGTTGGATTTCTTCTGCAGTATTTGACTGGTGGGCAGTGTTACGTTCCTCCTGAGCAACATGTGCTCCCCTGTGGCAGATTTCAGTATTACATGAGAACAGTGTATTAATATTGTTGCATCATGCTGTTTTGAGACACGCACACACAAACAAAAACTACAAAAATACTGGTATATATGGCTTTATATAAACTATATATAATCCACTAGGGGTTGTGCCATGAGATCCTGTATATATGTGTGTGTGTGAGTGTGTGTGTGTGTGTGTATACATTTTCTCCTCGCTTCTGCTTTCCGGGTTGCGGGGAGCTGGTGCCTATTTCCAGCAGTCACTGTGTGAGAGGCGGGGGACAACCTGGACATGTTGTAAGTCGTCACAGGGACACATAGAGACAAACGAGGCAAACAAACATTCACACTCACACCTAAGGACATTTTTACAGTTACCAATAAACCCAACATGCATGTTTTTGGTCTGTGGGAGATGGCCTTTGTGACGCTGGGCTCGTACCTCCACCCTCAGGATTATGAGACCGTGGCACTGACCACCGATCTACCATAGTCCCAATTAATTTTCAATCACTTTTTCCCCAGGTTTCTGATTTTTTTTTTTTTATTATTTAAAATTTAATGTTTAAGTGACATTTAGTATACAATGTCTTATTAATTTTAGCTTCTGTGTGACCTCTGAACTCTAACATGAAACAGTGTCGTTCCTGGGTCTGCTTTGCCTTTGCTGTGTCTGCTCCATGTTTTTCCTTCATGCCTTACTGATATTCTCCTTGCATCTCTTAATTAAAACCAAGTTTCACTTTATTTAAACTCGAATACTTCGACCCCTGCGTGTTCTGGCTCACACACTTTCACCGGCCACCTTTGAGCTCTTAGTTTAGTCAGTACCACTGCGATCAATGGGCTGGTTCTTCAGCTGCGGCTTGGACCGCACATGCTTTAAACTAAAAAGAACATTAAAAACTAGACTATATACACAGACAGTCCCCAAAGGTCTGCAGGTAAAGCTTTTTTTCCACATATTTTCTCTCCACATGAGCCAGCAGGACTGGAGTTCTGTGTTAGAGCGTTTATTGATCTTGAGCATGGCCTTCCGTACCCCCTGCTTCTCCTACCGCTAAGCGCATATTAACTATCACAGACATGCCAGTTCATTATTCTAAACATAGATGTGATAAAGAATTTCACTTTCTACATGTGTGATTCTGTTCTGAGCTGCAGAAATGAAAAAAAAAAATACTAAATTGTTTTCAGAGAACTCAGAAAACTAAAAATATGCTGAAATCAGAACCCTAATTTGTCACAGGTTTGGAAATTTGTATGCCTCAAGTATTCTGCAGCCTCTAACAGGTTTTCTTGCAGGATTGACCTGGATTTAGCTCCATCCATCTTCTTATCAACTCTGAGCTGCTTCCCTGTCCTCACTGAAAAGAAGCATCACCACAGCATGATGTTGCCACCACCATGTTTCACAGAGGGGATGGTGTGTTCAGGGTGACCCTACATGGCTTGTCCTAAACTAAAAATGACTTCTTCTGGTTTTCTTCTTCCACTCTTCCATAAACACCAGATATGTTCACGACTAATAGTTGTCCTGTGGACAGATTGTCCCCCCTGAGCTGTGGCTTCTTGGTTTCTTCTCAGATTAATGCTCTTCTTGCCCAGCCTGTCAGTTTAGGTGGACGGCCATGTGTTGGTAGGTCTGCAGTTGTTGTCTTTCCTTTTTCAGAAGACGGATTGAACAGAGCTCTGTGAGCTGTACAAAGCTTGAGATATCGTTTTACAACATAACTCTGACATCTCAACAAAGTTACCCCTGACCTGTCTGCTGTATTCTTTGGTTTTCATAATGTTTGATCACTAATGTGGACTCTGTTCATCAATGAGGTGACTTCAGAAGGCAGTTGGTTGCGCTGGATAATATATACACACACACACACATATATAAACAGGTCATGGGCAACTTTTTTTCCATGATGAGGCTTCCAGGGTCAGAGCAGCGATTCTTCATCTCTTATCTAAATTGTATCTGTACAGGTCACCCAGACAGGTTAATGTCTTCCTGCTACCAAGTTAATGACAGGGCTTTAACTCTTCTTCCCTAAAGGTTCTGTCTAATTCCTTGAATCTTTTTTATTTAACACTGAGTAGACAAAGAGATCATATAGCAAACGAGTAGAAGACTCAAGAACTTAATGATATACAATTTTATTCATGCTAGTTTTTAAACATGAAATTATTTCTCTCCTCACTAAATAACATTTATTTTAACTCAGTCAACATTAAAATGCCAACCTCTTAGAGTTTTAAGAATTTAACTGTTAAATAGTTACATTTTCTGATTAAAGGCCTAGTATTTCATGAAGGAATGCATATCGCCTGCTGCCTTTCATGACAGTTTCAAACTAAAATTGTCTTATAACTATAAGAAACTGAGTTATTGAAACTGACTACAAAATATATTTTAGTGAATCTCTCAGAAAGTAATCATTGGCCTTTACATCTAAAACTCGTTAACATTTGGAGTCAACCAAATTTAGCACGGCTGCTCCTACAAGTTGACTTTAGTCAACACAAAAATGACTAACAATTTTATGGACACTGAGCTAAATTTAGTGTACTACCAGTAGATAATCATTTATAACGCATTCTCTGAGGACTATTACATCTTTCAAAATCTCACAATATAGCGTGAAACTGTGCATTTACAAGATTTGACCAGAAACGGCTATAACTCAGTCCATTGTCAACATGAAATGATCCTAATTTATAACACTGGCAGGCAGTATGCATTCCTTTACAAAATGCTCAGCCTGTAATCAGATGTCTGCTTTATTGGAAACAGTGAATGTCGTGATGCAAACTGTCCTTTTAAAAAGTGCCCGAGAGCAGTTTGACTGTAGTGTGGGCATTGATTAACAAGTTCTTTAAAACCTTTTATATAAACCTGACTTTTTCCGGAAGCACTGAGCCGTATTTACTACAATTCAAAGGAAAAGAAGAAACCCCTCGTGTTTCCTAAACTGGTCAAAGGGACAGAGTTATTGAGGGACGAGTGGAACAGGAAGGAGAGTTGTCTCTTCCTCCCATCAGCTGCTGCTGTCTGCTTCTGTCTCCCATAAATCTTTTCATTAACGTTAGCTGTGTTCAAGGACTGATCCTATCAGGCTCTGACTTCAGGAGATGACATGATGACCTCTGGATGTGACTGTAGTTCACCATTTATCACACCCATTCAACGCAGAGACACGCAGTGATGGACTAATGCCTGTCAGGGTAATTTATATCATTATAAAGTCACTGCAGTGTAACGAATGTCCAGTTAGGTGCATCAGTTTGTTTCTCCTCAGATCTTGTCATGAACCGAGTGCTTATTCCTCCTGTTGATTCATCACAACCTTCTGTTCTCATGTAGCAGTGTGCCACTTATCTGATTTACTCGGTCCAGGCTAATTTATAACCCCACTGTCATCAGGATGTCAGGACTGGGCCTTACAGTGGAGAGCAGGTTTTGACAAGCCTCCGGACGCTTTTGTTTTCAGTTTTTTTAAAAGTTGAACAGTTGGTACAGTTTACTTGGGATGGGCATTTTAGGCAAAACCAGTCTTTGACTCAACAATTATTAGATTTTTTTTATCTAAATATATTCAACACCCATCCCCCTGGTCGGTCTGCTCTTTTCACCTACCAGCCACTGCTTCAAACTAAAGGCCAACTTGCAGCAATTCATGCCTCAGTGAGTTGGCATCAAACTGTTTCAAATCAGAGAAAGCATCCTAAAGAGCGCCAATCTCAGCACCTGCTTTATGATTTAGGATTTGTTGCTTAGAAAATGACCCTGTCCACACGGCTGGGACTGTGGTGAATTAAAGTTTACTCACTTGAAGAACTGCAGCTGAAAAATGAAAGAGAGGCTCAGTGTTGGAAACTTCTCAATAAGGAAAGTAGTTGTTGAATGTCCTAAAAGTCACTAGAAGTTACTAAATGACATCATTGCTTATTTCGCATCATTGCCCGTGTGCATGTAATTGTAATAGATGTGGATGTCCAACCCTCCTTCTTGCAGTGATTCATTTTAGAAAGGAAAATTTTACTCTTACAACCCATCAACCGGTGGCTGTCTCTCTGAGAACCTGCAGCCAATCAAGGCAGAAAGCCGCTCATCCTGAGCCTGGTTCTGGTTCTGCTGGAGGTTTCTTCCTGAAGGGACTCATTCCTTTCTACTGTCAACAACAGACTGCTCAAAAAGGGAGTCTGTGCCAAACTGAAGATTTAATGCAATCTGACGGATTCCTTAGATAGACAACTTTTACTAATTGGTATTTTGTAATATTCTGAATCTGACTGTTGTATTATTATGGACTGATACTGACTGAACTGGATTTATGATTTGAACTTGTTACCTCTTTGTATTACGCCAGAGATGACTTCTATTCTGAATTATATGTATATATTATATTCTAAATTGTATGAATAAAATGAATTCAATTAAATTGGTCTTTGTAAACAAAGAAAGTACTGATGATTCTCGACCTTCCTACTGGAAGAGCAAAAACTGAAACAAGTACAAAATCCACTCATGATGCCTGGTGAGCAAAGTGGAGCATCTCTAAAATGAGTCAAAGGAAGCCAACAGTGTTAGAGAGTATGGCAGGTCACCTGGCGTTCAAAACCACTGCTCCTGTATGTACGTGAGTTGGATACATATGTGTTGAATGTTTACGTGTGTTAGATGTGTTCTGCTGGGGAATGACCTGATGTTTCCAAGTGTCCATGTTTCCATGATTGGCAGGTAGAAAATGAAGGCTGCTTTAATGAAAGAAAGTTTAAGGTCTAGTTAAAACATTCTGACAGAATTAAGTAAAGCAGCCATCCTTTCTTAGAAAACACAGTTAATTAGCTGTTTGTTTTATGATAAAAAATGATCCGTTAACTAACACAATACATGACATTTTGATAGAACTACCCACATGACAGTGTAAGTACCACAAACATCCATTTATCTAATTTGTTGTTCTCTTAAAAAAAAGGTTGAAAAATACTGTTCTGTGTTCTGCCATCAGAGGTAAAAATGTCTCATTAATTACCCAGCTGAACTAATTAGAACATCAAGCTGGTCCCCAACCTTCCATCATGTCAACACTAGGGCTTTAATTGGCTGACATGTTTTCTCATCTCACCACCACATCATGTACAGTTAAAGGTGGGTGGGTGAGGTGGGGGGGACCTTGTTGGCTACTTCAACTCTCCTGTTCAAAACTAAGAGCTGAGGATGTTAGCAGTTTGGACACCGACAGTTCAAACTTCAAACAGAGCTTAGAAAATGTTTTCTTTTTGACATATGAACCACTAATGAAATGTCATAGCTGCTTTCCAGTCCTGCTTTATTGGTATGTCTAAGAGCTATTTTTCAATTTTAAATGAGTGAGTTGACATTTCTTTTCCAGGATTTCAGTCAAAGGAATCTCAAGGTGCAGTCATGGAGAGGAGGGTGTCAGGTTTGGGCCGAGTGTGAAGGGGCTGGGCCAAGAGTCAGCTCCTCTAAGCCTGAGGCCATGGTTCTCAACCAGAAGGCTGGAATGTTTCCTCCAGATTGGGAATGAGTCTCTACCACTAGCAGAGGTGTTCAAGTATATGGGAGTCTTGTTCAAGAATGATTATAGGATAGAGCTGGAGATGAATTGATGGATTGGGGCCTCATCCACGCTCCGGTTTGTTGTGGTGAAGAAGGAACTGAGCCAAAAGGCAAGGCTCACAATTTACTAGTCTGTGTAGATTCCAGCTCTCACATATGGTCATGTGGTGTGGCTCATGACCAAAAAATTGAAATCCTGGATGAGGCTGAAATGAGCTATCTCCATAGGGTGGCTGGGCTCAGCCTTACAGATACGGTGAGGAACTCCGTCATCTCCGTCAGCTTGGAGTAGAGCCGCAGCTCCTCTGCATCAGAACGAGTCAGATGAGGTGGCTTGGCCATCTGATTAGGATGCCTCCTGGGCACTTCCCTTTAAAGGTGTTTGTATTTCCCTCTTAACAGACAGACAGACCAGACCAGAGGGAAATTTGGTAGAACCTGTTGCCTCTAAGACCTGACCACAGATAAGTGGCAGAAAATGGATGGATGGATGGATGGATGGATGGATGGATGGATGGATGGATGGATGGATGGATGGATGGATGGATGGATGGATGGATGGATGGAATGTCAAAGGAAAGTTCAGATCAGTCCAGATGAGGATCAGTTTTGTAGTAAAGACCCCTCCCCGCCCCCTACACACACATATGAAGATCCTATCAGTATAAATAGCTTTCAGGCTGTGAGGATTTATAGTCTGAGACCCGTCGCCTGTAGTCATTATCTTCCAACTCCCAGCCAGAGGACACGTGTGCACAAAGGAAGCACACCTCGACTGCCTTGTATTGCTGCTCTGTTTTCAGAGATCATCTTGAGCAAATGTTTGGATTCTGAATTGATTTGTTTCTTGCTGAGGGTGTGCACATTTTGTGTGAGAGACAGACAGAACGATATGGGAGTAGACAGGCAGTGGCAGAAAGATGAGTGTGTTTTTATGCACTACCTTCAAGCTCTAATGCATACAAATGGGTTTTCATCTGCTCCATTTTGCACTGCTGGTGGGGAGCAGTTTGTGACAGTAAAAGGCCTGGTTCTATTGACACAAAGGGAGCTAGTCATTAGCTTTTCAGAGACTATCTATCATTAGGCTAAACCTAATAATCTCTCTGAGTGTCTGCACATGATGGATTTTTTGTCAACTTGCTTGTGCATGCAGACGAATGGAAAGAGAAGTGAAAGATATCTCATAATTCAGATTCTGATCTGTACAGATAAATTACTGCAGAACTTTTAGGAGCTTCTGGATCAGGTGATATTAATAACCACTGATCACTGTGTAGATGCTGTTGATCATGGGCGCCTGATTATGTTATAAAATGGGGGAACAAAATTGAAAAGAGACAAATCTTGTCACTAGCGATGACTACACTGCATACTTATTGGGCACAGATTTAGTTTATAGCAGCGCCTGAGTCTCTGTGCAGCTTTTTCAGTTGAACTGAAATCAGTAGACCTGCATAAGTACTTTATTTTTTAACCAATCTGGGCTAAATGTAGACCTGTATTTGATCTCTAAAATATATTCAGACATGTAGAAATCTGTCATTTTAGGACAAATGTAGTCTGATTTTAGCCTAGATGTCTTTTCAACCTAAAAATGCTCCTTGTAAGTTAAATTCAATTCATTTCAGTTTAGTTCAAATCAGTTCAGTTTGTTAAAAAGTACCAATTCACAATAAAAGTTGTCTCAGAACACTACACAAAAAAGGCAACAAGTCAAAAGCTGGACACCAAATACTTATTTCACTTAATGACATGCAAATCAGTGTGTATTTTTTACAAAGTTGTATTTATTCTAGATTTTTAGCTGATATTCTGTCTCGCTTTATTAAAATGGAACTACCACAAAACTAGAGCCTCCTCATTTCTTTTAAGGTGAGCAAACTTACAAGATCAGCCACCTTAAATGCAGCATGATGTTTGTTCTGTAAAACTATGGTTTGGTATTATTCTGCTTCTGAAAAGTAAACTAAAAGCATATCAGCTCGACTATTTTTTGGACAGCATATTAGGACCGAAATTTTAGTAAATATTAAATCCTAAATCTGTAACATCAAAAGTTAAATTGTAAGTTTTTAAAGACAAGAATTTGTCATTGTAAAGAGTGATATTGTTTAAGTCAAAAAGTTGGGAAGTTTGGACTTCCACTTTAAAAATATCAATGCACTTACTGTACTTGCTCCACTGAACAGACCGACAGGCAGATTGTAAATGAACACCAGTAAAGGACTGTGACACAGATGGTTATACTTGAATGATACAAGTTTAGAGTATAGCTATAATAAACTGAAGGCCTAAGATGCCTTGAAGAGATGAGTACTACCCATCCATCAGACATTTTGCTTTTTCTAATGCTAGCTAACTGTAGGAACCATCTTAAACTGGGTTGACTCCTAGACTTAATTGGTTGTAGATATACATCCAAAGACTATTTTTATTATTCTGAAAGTTTCATTGAAATCCACCAAGCAGGGTGAGTCCAGTAGCCACTATTGACCTCAGTCTATCACTTTGGTATGAAAACTGGTGAGTGACATGGAATACTAAGCCTTTTATTATATGCTTACATATATTTATCTTACACCGAGGGGAAAGAAGGGCAAGATCAAGTCTTTCATTGCCTTCCAAGGCCACTATGCAACCTGGATTATTTACACCTCTTGGTCATTTGTTTTGAGCAGAGTCCTTCTCTCTCAATACGGGGGAGTCGGGATGGAAGATGGTGGTGGTAGTAGTGTGGGCTGGGAGTGCAATCTTTGGCCTTTTCATTGGTTTGTAATTATTGTGGAACTCGGCAGCTAATGGGGCATTATTGGGGACCTCGCCTGGCTGGACAGCTGATTAATGTCTCAGAAGATGACACAGGGTCGGCTGCTGCCTGATAAAAGGGCACTGAGATTGGAGAGAGCAGGATGATAGACGAGTTACAAAGCCCAGGGCTGTGTCCCATTACTGCACCACTGCTCTTTGGTATTAAGATAATGGAGCGCATCATGCCGCGGCCAAAGTGGCCAGCTCAGGGGAGGGGCTCAGGAGGCTGTGAGAATGAGGCCAGTAGGAGGCTGAGACAGCAGGGTGAGAACTTTGTGAGGTAGATGAACATGGGTGAGGCTGAGGCTACAGGGTGAGGACAGTGGGAGTCAGAACTATTCACACACTGGTTCTCTCACTGAGAAAAATAGAGACAGCAGCTGTGTTCTCTTTTGGTGATTCCCACAGAGCAAACAGAGGTGGATCAGAGTTGGTGGATTTATTCTTCCATTTAAAACACAAAACCAACAGGAAAGAGTCTCAGGCCCAGAGTGAAAGAAGCTAGAGAGGATGAGTGACAAAATTACTGAATGTGCGTTGTTGGAGGTACTTGGTAGTGATAATCCTGGAAACTGTAGAAATGGTTGTGTGTAAAAATCCCAGTAATCAGTAGTTTCTGAAATACTCAGACCAGCCTGTCTGACACTAACAACCACATCACATTCAGAGTCACTTTAATCTCTTTTCTTCCCCATTCTGATGCTCGATTTGAACTTCAGCGAGTCGTCTTCACCACGTCTAGACGTCTAAATGCATTGAGTTGCTGCCATGTGATTGGCTGATTAGCTACAGTGTTTGTGTTGACAAACGATTGAACAAGTGTACCCAATGAAGTTAATATAATCAGACATGCTGCAGCTCAAACACTGAATCAGTTTCTCTGCTTTCTTCTCCTTCATTTGGCTCAGACACTGAGAACAAAACAGGACTCCTTGTGCAGCAGCTGATTATTGTTGGTAAAACCATAAAGGAGCAAAGTTTGGAAAGCACTGGTATTAATTTAATAAGGCAATGGAAGCTGCTGTGTGTCTGTTTGTTTTGTGACAGCAGCAGCAATATTGGAAAACTTATGAGAGTTTTCAAAGCTGTGTTTTTCACAATAGGCCTGATTTGTGAAACTTCTGCAGGAGTTTACCATCTTAACTACATCAATTCAACAGGCAACTCTGATGCTAGTTTCTTTGCAAAAACACTCTAAACCAGGAAAAGGCAGAAATACAGAAACCATAAACCTAAGCCAAAAAATAACTCAACTACCCAAATCCGGACAGTTTTAATTTGACTG
The DNA here is from genome assembly GCF_001649575.2 of Kryptolebias marmoratus. Lineage (NCBI taxonomy): Eukaryota > Metazoa > Chordata > Actinopteri > Cyprinodontiformes > Rivulidae > Kryptolebias > Kryptolebias marmoratus. Next base: position 20,525,606 of record NC_051435.1, on the reverse strand, counting down.
CATCAAGAAGTTTGGTGCAATGTTTTGCAAATCAGTTGTGATAATTATAGTTAACATATATAACACATATTACAGTTAGAACGTATTGCAGTGCAGTCTAAGGTGATTTTTTTTTTTTTTACTTTTGTGTGTGAGGCTTTTGCCACTCTTTTTAATGTCACTGTGGAAAAAAGTGACATTAAGTTCTTTTTAAAGCTTGTTTATTGTATCTGAGATAAGGTATTTTGCTGTTGCTTTTCTATATGTACAGTTTGAATTTAAAAAAGCCCACATTTCCACATATTTAAAAACTAAACATTAAACTTAGCAGAATAAAAACAGAGATGGACATGTTACAGTTTATGTTAATTAGATATGATGTAACAGCATTATTTATGTAAGTATTTGTGTCTGAGTCTGCGATGGGAGTAATGGTGTTCTTCACGTTGTCAGACAGATCACTTTAGAGCATCAATAATGGTCCATAATCCTGGTCGTCCAGGGCCACTATCCTGCATGTTTTACTTGATTCTCTGCTCCAACACACCTGATTTGAATCAATGGGTGGTTAACAGGCTTCTGTAGGACAAGAAGAGGTGATTTAACCACTGAATCAGGTGTGTTGGAGCAGAGAAACAAGTAAAACATGCAGGATAGTGGCCCTCGAGGACCAGGATTATTTTTTGGGTTAGGTTTATGGTTTCTGTATTTCTGCCTTTTCCTGGTTTACCCTGTGTTTAGTTTTCTATTAGGTTCTTGTGTTTTTGGTTTTATTTTCTCGTGTGTTTTCTATAGCTTTATTTTGAGTCTTGTGATTTATGTGTTTTGTCCTTTATCTGCTGCTCCCTGTGCCATCACTCACTCTCCCTCAGTAGTTTCTTTGTCATTTTGCCTTAACCATCCACACCTGTTCCTTGTTACTAATCAGTTCACCTGTGTCCACTTCCTCATCAGCCCATCTTTAAAACCCGGTCCTCACCTTCACACACGCACTGGTTCATTGCTTGTTTGTTTGTTGCTCTCATGCGTCGTCTGATTTCCTTGTGTCTTCCTCTTCGTGTTCCTGGTGTCACCGTTATTTGTAGGTTTTCATTATTTAGTTTGCTGCTGCAGCGTCAGCCCTTTGTTTTTTTTTTTGTTTGTTTCTCTTTAAGAATAAATCAGTGTAACTTTAGAGCCTGCATTTGGGTCCAATTTCTTTACCATCCAACCACCACTACAGCGACACAAACAGGTTAACAACTACAGTATTAACAGACAGATCGTACTGGGAAGCTCAGTAAAACGTGTTTTGAGAAGTGCATACTTTAAAAAGAAGCTTACACCGATGACTTGTGACCTTTCTATCTTTCTTCCATCTTTCTTATGCCTGTAGTGCAGCCTTGAATTGTCTCTCTGGGCTGTTTCACAGCCATTCACACTTTGCAACATGTGACCAAAGAGGCTGACATGTTAGCCTCGTTAGGAAGAATTGAACAAGTGACAACGACCCAAACGACTCACAGGGCAGAAGGGTGGGTCAGCAATTCATGTGACCTTATCAACCCCGTTTTTGTGACTTTTATATTAATGATTTATAAAGCTGGAACTTTTAACTAACAATCGGAACTGAAGAAGCCTTTCGGATGAGGGGTGAAACATCTTCAAGAAAAAAGAGAAGTCCAGTTGTCTCAACCTAACCACTGAGCATTGTTCATGTGTTTATAGGTACAGCTGTATAGTTTTATTTTTTTCTGCTATTAACCAAATGTCAGGAACTTACTTTTTGCATGTTATATGTGAAAGGAGCTGGTGTTTTTTTACTTTCTTCACATTTCTCAGTGTGATGGTTTGTTGAAAATGTCTGTGAGTGCTTGTCGTGTTGTAGTGGGGGCTGATGGGTTGTTGTACCAGCATTATAAGCAGATGGAGCCCTCCTCCTCATTTGAATGTGAAAGTATCCTTTAGGTAAAATAATTCCCCTGGTAGCCAGTCTTCAATCTGTCCTATTGGGTGCTATGACCTCTCCGAGGCAGACTTGGGTCGGGGTCAACTCAGGATGACGCCCCCCAATAAGTTTTGGTGTCACTCAGAGTCTGTTACATTGTCCCATCGGTAACAAGGGCAACAGCACTCTTATCTATAATCTAATTAAGTATTAATGAGCTCCAAAGCCCTGAATGTAATAGCTTTTTATTGTCATGTGATGAGGGACTCTGGAAGCTGGGGGTGGGTTAGTGGTGTACAGTTAGCAGCGGTAAAAGACTGAGATTGAAACTATATACAACTCCAATTCCAAAAAAGTTAGGGTATGGTGTAAAATGTAAATAGAAACACAATGCAATGATTTGGAAATCTCATAAACCCATATTTAATCATAATGGAAAGTGTAGGCTGTAAAAGTAAGTGGTACAAATAAGAAACAGCTGGAGGAACATTTTACAACTAATTAGGTTAATTGGCAACAGGTCAGTAAGAGGACTGGAACCATTCAAGGGAACCATCGAGCCTCTCTGATGGTATGGGCATGCATTAATGCTTCTGGCATGGGCGCCTTACACATCTGGAAAGGCACCATCAATGCAGAAAAATATATTTTAGAACAACATATGCATCTTTTTCAGGGAAGGCCTGTCATATTTCAGCAAGACAACCCTAAACCACATACTCCATTTGTTACAACAGCGTGGCTTCATATAGATGTGTCCAGGTGCTGAACTGACCTGCCTGCAGTCCAGATTTCTAATCCATTGAAGATATTTGGAGCATCATGAAACAAAAAATACAGCAAAGACAACCCTTGACTGTTGAGCAGCTAGAATCCTCCATCAGTCAGTAATGGGACAACATTCCCTCCAAAACCTCTGGCAGCTGCTCTCCTCAGCTTCTAGATGTTTACAGACTGATGTTAAAAGAAGAGGAGATAGTTCACAGAGGAAAACATGGATATGGAACAACTTTTTAAAATTAAAAACTGCCTTGTTAAAAATAAAAAAAGGAACAATTTTCTAGTTTAAACGTTTGATGTTTATTATGTTCCATTGTGAACAAAATATGGGTCTATGTGCTTTGCAAATCATTGCACTCTGGTTTCATTTACATGTTACACATCGTCACAATTTTGGGGGATTGGAGTTTTAAATTTAAAACATGCACAGAACTCAAGCTCTTTCTACTGATTTTATATTCCAGTCAAATGGTGAAATGAGTAAACAGCCACTGAGATAAAACTTATCCACCTTCTTTCTATGACACATGATGCCTTGCATGAATCATGCGAGCAACAACTTCTGGGCAGAAGTTTCCATCCACTCATCATGGGCATGAATGTCAGATTCGTTTTGTGTTTTTAATTATTTATTTGAACCGTTGTTTTTCCAGGGTGGAAAGACTACACAACACATCACTTTAAGGATTTTTAAAAACAAGTTTGATTTCATTGTGGGGTTTTTCCACACACAGGCTCAGATATATAAAGTTCATACACCTTCAATAACATTTGGATAAATATCTCTTAGTAAGCTGAGGTCGGGGTTTTGGGAGAGCCACTACAGAAGCCTAATGTTAACTTGTTTTATCCAATCAGAAACTAGCTCTGATGTGCGTTTGGGGTCATGGTCCTGATGGAATACCCAGTTATATCCAAGTTTCAGTCGTCTGATTGTTGGTTTGAGGTAAAGTAGAAGAATTTGAAGGTAGTCTAATTTCATTACTCCATCCACTTTGTACCACCATTGGTACAGTGTTTTTAGGTATGAATGTCTCACCTTGACTCCTCTGAATGCACTCTTTGTCATTGTGGCAAAACAGCCCAATCTTCATTTTATCAGAACTTCTCACCAGAAGGCATCTGGCTCGTCCATGTGGGCAGCTGCAGATTTGAGTCCAGTTTGAAGGTGTGGCATTTGGAGCTGGAGCTCTTTTTCTTTTTTCTCAGTCCATGGTGATGTAAAACTGCCTTCACAGTGGACAGTGACATTGGTGTACACCAGGCTTGAGCCTTGATGAGTCCTGGGTTGTTCCTGAACATCTGAAGGGGACAGATGAGTATTGGTCAGTTCAAAAAAGTTCTGTCAAACAAATACTTTTTATGCTGGCAAAGCGAAACCACCAGCTGCAGTCAATCACAATCACTAATAAAGTTAATAGGCCTTGGTCTCGTCAGATATAAGACTTTCAAGAATCTTCAGCACCACCTATTAAAAGATTTCATCATCATCATCATCATCATCATCGTCTTATTGGACTTTTGGCCATTAAAATGGTAGGGAGTAAAGAAAAGAAACAGGCTACTGGTGCTCTTTGTCTGCCATTTTTGCATATTTTACTAGTGCCTCTCAGTACGGCCGAGCTCTGTCGTAGAATCTGGAGTACGTGCAATGATTGAACAATAAGAGCAGACGCAGATGAGGGGGCGGCACATGAAGACAGATAAGTTGACTGTCTAATCTATTTTTTTTTTTCCTTTGGCACAAAACACAGCATTGGCTGTTTTTAGCCAACTGTGACTCAAATACAAATTTATTAATTTTCTGTATCAGGATATATAGACAAGGTTTACATACATGACAAAAAAAATGTATTTAATACAGATTTCCTACTGCAATTCAACCAATCCCTGCAAATTTTGCTCAGATTCGCAATTTTGATCAGTCATTGCAAATTTCAGCAAATTTACCAATCATTTTAACCCCCTGCCTGATTTCACTTCCTGAAATCCAGGTCTGCCTCAGCCTGCAAGTCGAAAACATGTCCAATGCCAAAATGCCAGTTTGCATTTACCACCAAATAATACGGCTAAAAAATCTGCGCATATCAATTTCTTGAAGTACTGCAAAGTGATGTAAAAAGGTTTTGCAACACTTTGCAGACTTTCCATCTAATTTTTCCTCTCTCAAGTCCTCCATCCTGCAAAGACATGATTCCTCAGGGCAAATGTAAAAAAAGATAAAAACGTAAATGGATGAGCGATTTTTCAACATTTTACATTGACACTAAAAATGTTATTTTAAGTAAACACTTGAAAAACGACTTTGATTTTAGGAAGCTCCGTCATTTTAGGCCACAACAATCACAAACAAATTCTGGAAGGTCTGCATTTTTCTCGATTAAATATACATGTTTACCTACAATTAGGTTACTCCTAGACCTTTATAATGGCCAGGAGAGAATCCTTGCTTAAAACTACTGTATTTTAGAACATAACTCTTTAAATTTGTCTAAAATTTTACACCCATTTCTATTATATATAATTGGCAGTATCAGTCCAATAAAGATGGCCATTTCCTCTTTACTATCAGCAAGGTCAAGGTTCTGATTTGAATTTCTGAATCTGTCCACCCTGCCTCCCCCCAAAAGACTAACCAGCCTTCCTTTCCCACCCTAAAGAGGGTGGGGGTGGGGACTGGTGGCAGGAAATTTTCAAAGTCATATTAAAAGAGGCCGAGGCTGTCTTGTGAAGCATTGATGTCTAGACGGCCCCCTCCCAGTGAAAGGCTCGGAGGACTGTCCCTCGCGTTCTTTCTCTCCTCCTTTTGTCTTGGCCTTGTGTCCTCCACCTTCCCTGCTGGCACGGGACAAATACCAGCCAGCTCTACTTCCTAAACATGTCAACAGGGGCAGAGGGATTCCCTGTCTGGCCTCAGCAGCCAGGGTCCGAGGGCGGACCTCCATGACTGACCATGCAGAGCCGTAACACAAGAGAACGGCTGGCTGCCCTCCAAGGCCAAGCGGATGCAGGTGTCAATCACCACAGAAAAGGAGGAGGATGGAAGAAACAAATGATGACAGAGGTTTGAATTTTATCTGGTCCTACAATAGACCACTGTTATGAATTTATCAAAGTAACTGCAGGCAGTAAGGGTATCTATCTATCTATCTATCTATCTATCTATCTATCTATCTATCTATCTATCTATCTATCTATCTATCTATCTATCTATCTATCTATCTATCTATCTATCTATCTATCTATCTATCTATCTATCTATCTATCTATCTATCTATCTATCTATCTATCTATCTATGAGTAAAACAGAAGCAAACTGAGTATTTTGATAAAACTAGTTGGACTGATGCTCAGGGTGGTAGATTAAATCAATGCAAGCCACTGACTGCTTTAGATTACATTTTACTAATTGGTATTTTATAATTCACTGAATCTGAATGAACTGTATCAAATTTCAGTTGAACTGCACTTGATACAATCAGATTTGAATTCTTGAACCTTCAAAGTGCTCGCCAGCAAACCCTATTTCCATCCACGCCCACATTTATTAGCAGCTCTTTGATTTTGCCAGTTCTGCCATGTGGGAGGACAAGAGCACTGCACTTTTGTCTTGTTAATAACATGTGGAGGAAAAGGACAAACCTCTTTGTACGTCAGGCAAAGTTCTCATGTGTGCTGCTTATGAAAGAATATCTGAACTCTAATTTAACAAAGTGGTTGTTTTTTTTTACTTCAGTGTTTAATAGCTGTGTCAGTTTCTGCCAACAATGAATGTCTGACACTGGTGGCAATGCCAGTCAGTTGTCTTTAGGAAATGTCAAATCCCTGTTCACCTTATGTAATTACAGTCAATGCTCTTGACATTAGTCAGTCACAAATTAGCCACTTCCCTTGGTTATAATGATGTGAAAGACACTTCTTGTTAGGTTATTGAAAGGAAAGTGCCTGAAAGCAAATTCACGAGTTATTATGTGCTGTGTTAATCAGTTATCTCTTTGCATTCATATTTACTGTATTTAGTCTCAGTGGGACTTGGGGTGTGTTGGAAATGATCCCAGCCCCACTTGGACCTCCTTCAGATTGCTCAGAGGTGTCTTGGTGGTCTCTTACTATTCTTCTTCTTCACAGTCACTCAGTTTGTTAAAACGGCCTGCTTTTGATAGATTTACACATCCCATATTCCTTCCATTTCTTGAAGATGGATTTAACACAACTCCTGGGGATGTTTAGGACCTTGGAAATCCTTTTGTGTCCACCCCTTGAGTTGTATTTCTCAATTTTCTCTGAGACCCTCACTTTAAAGGGGGTGAGTATTTATGCAATCACTTATTTTACATAACATATTTTTATGTAATTGGCATTACTGTCAGGTTTTTGTGTAGATGGGACCCAAGGATGCAGACTGCATGAAGTAATAGAAGAAAAAAAAAATATTAAAAACAAAAAGCTGGCAAGGCAGCAGTTTTTTACAAAATAAAACTAAATCACAAGAAAACAAAAGGCTGACTTGGCATTAAAAAAAAAAACAATAAGAAGGAAAACATGGAAAAATGAGCAATGGTTGTAAACTTTTACACAGTACTGAAGGCAACATAGATTCCACAGCCGCAGGTTTATACAGTTAAACATATGAAGGACAACAATATGTAAGCATACAGACTCCCATGGTCAGGACATTCACCAGCCTGAAGTAGAGGTGACTGCCCTTCCTGACCTCAGCTCTAGATGTTGTCCACATGTCCTACAGCCAGGACAGCTGATAGAGGAAGGAGCTGCAGGGACTCCAGGTACTATACGGGACCCTTCTGACACCTCCTTATCTGGCCCTTGACCCTCTCTGGCCTCTGAGGCACCTGCACAAGCTGCTCCACCATAAACAGACAACATGTTGCCATGCACCATTGAGCTTGATGGTGAAGATGGTGAAGATGCACACGTTGTACATGTATGCACTGCAAATTAATGTTGGAGTTCAACAACAAGAGAAGCTGCTGTTCAGACAGCAGGACCCTAATGAACATTGTTTCAGAGTATTTTATGTTCCAGGGAAAGGTTTGCTTCCACAGCCTGAAAAAGTAATTCCAATATAAATACAAAGTGTGAAGTATTCACATTGTACCAATACATAGTATAAGTAGGTCATTTATTCATTGTGACAAATTCCTCCTGTTTCTCACACAATACAGAGCTCAACAGTATGTGACACAAGTCCTTTTACATGTTATACAATCTTCTTCACACCTTCCCTCAGACATACCCATGAGTCGTGATATCTGCTGTGTGCTTTAGACTGCTGATGATAATTACTGAAAAACCTGTTTAAATCTGCCTATCTTCATTACTAATGTGTACTCCAGTAGATTAAATCCTAAATGTGGTGACAGCTGCCAATGTGGGTACATAGTGAGTTGAGGTGGGTATGATGTAGGTGGAGGTGGGTAACAAATCTGTCTATTTTGGAAGTTTGTGTCACCACCTAGTCTTCATTTTCAAGAAATGAAGAACACGTCCTGAGATGTACACAACATAGACATAATGTTCATGCTTTGTTCCTTTTGTGTATGCTGTGCTTGTATTGGGCTGAAGGATGAAAAAGATTACAGTATACTACAGCGTAAGAATCATTTAGTGCTTTCTGTAGTAATGTGTTGTTATTTTATAGTTTAGCCAGTTTAAATGCACCCATAATCCTCGGCTACAGCTGTTATTGGAACATGAACCGGCATCATGCTGCAAAAGAAATCAGTTTTATTAAAGGGCAGAAGTAGTCATCACACCTGCAGCAGTGGACAGACACAATAAGTACTGAGAAAAGGCCATGAAGGCATTGATGGTTCTCATACAACACCACAGATATTCCAACAACCCATTATGTGCACAGCTGCAGCCACATAACATTGTGAACAACATCATACAGACGCAGACAAATTTGTTTGTACCTTTGTGTTAAAGAAAGAAAAACCCATAAGGGTCATTGAAATAATATGAAACTGACAAAAGTATTAAAAACAAACAAACAAAAAAATACAAAAATCCACTAATGAAACTCAGTCAATGCTTTTGAATTTTGTTTCATCAGAATTATTATTTTTTAAATTAACAAAACTGGCTTTGATAAACAGGATGGTACCCGTCACTTGATATTTTGTTGCACAAACTTTAGAGCCAATCTCTGCAGTCAAGTGATTTCTGTAACTCTGTCTGAGACTTCCCCACCTGTCCACAGATATTTTGGTCCACTCCTCATGAGCAAACTGCTCCATGTGTCTCAGATTTGAAGAGTTCCTTCTCCAGATGTTTCAGGTCTTTCTACAGATGTTCAACTGGATTTAGATCAGGGCTCAGAAGGCCACTCCAGAATGGTCCAATGTTTGGTTCTGAACCATTCTTGGTACTTTAACTTGTGTGTTTTGGATCATTATCCTGCTGGAGGACCCATGCTCTGTGACTGAGACCAAGCTTTCTGACACTGAGCAGCACATTTCACTCCAGAATACCTTGATGGTCTTCAGATCCACGTTTCCCTGAAGGTACTGTGTTCTTTTAGATTATTTCAAAATTATGTTTGAATTTTGGGCAGCAGCTGCATTGGTGGTTTTTAATAAGTAGCTTTCTTTTTGAAATGACCTCCATCTGAGCCAGAATGCAGAACCAGAATACTAAAAGAGCAGTCCACTTGAACAAAGCAATAAGTTCAAATGTATCTATATCTAATGAGCTGTGGAGCAGTGTGGAACTAGGATTCTCTGTGGTTTTACTAATAGGGGGAGCAGATATTTCATTATATTTAGAAAAACACAGTTTAGTAAGGCACTAATTAGATTTTAGTTAACATCCTGTAAATGGACTGTTTCTTCATGACTGCCCTCTCTAAACACACTATTTCTGTTTCTAACAGTTATGTTAAGAAAACATTCCACTCACAGACATGCTGTAAGGCCAACTACAGACTCGTTCAGCCCAGAGAAGTCTCACTGAACATTATAACAACTCTGAAAAATACTCCTGCCATTGTTTTCTACCCCAGCTTACAGTTATCCACTTCTGTGATTTCAGCTTTCACATCTACAGTCCATAAAGTCATTGTAAATTCAACAGAGAAGGTGCTGATTCCATGCAGAGACACGGGGCCTTGGATTTCTGGAGGCCATCAGGTCTCCTGCTGGGTTTCTCATCCAAACTGATTTAGATGTGTGACTGGGAACGAATCAAGGAGAATTACTCCACTCAGACAAAAGCTATTACACACACACACACACACAAACACACTGTTCTGCAACAGTGGTTTAAAGAAGCATTTTTGGGGGCAAAAAAGCTCTATACTTAAACTTTTTTTTACTTTAATTTACATTTAAATAGTATCTGTCTCAATATAAAATGATTTTAAATTGTGTCACCAATCCTTAAAAAATTTGTAATAAGCACCATGAGGGTGTATTCGGAAGTCTTTAAACTCTGCCAGATTAATAAGAATAATTAACTTTTTCAGCATTCAAGTCAAGTCATTTTATTTCCACATTTCCTGCATTGCAACCCAATGTGCTAACCAACAAGAACAAAAATACAGTTTGAAATTACTTAAAAGTATGCATACACACAAAAAGCTATGCCTCACCAGTCACCAGATACCCTTCAGGTATAACAGCTTGGGCAAAGGAGACAATAGAAGCCATTTATATCAAGAGAGTTTCACCCTAAGTCCAGCACCCTGAGACTGTAAAGCTAAGAGAAAGGAGGGAAGCAGAGGACTAGTGAGCATCAGAACCACAAGAAGAAACAACTGAGACAATGTAGTAAGACAGGAATAAAACCTGCAATGATGATCTGCTACGGGAATGTCTCAGGCAGCAGAAATAAATTGTGGAAGACGAGAAACAAGAGGAACCGTCATGGAAAGACAAGCCCCTGCACGGCATGTACCACCGGCAGATTGAGGAAGTGGCTGATGTCAACAAATCCTACCAGTGGCTAGAAAGGGCTGGACTGAAGGACTGCACAGAGGCACTAATTATGGCAGTACAAGAGACTTTACCAGGGTCAGTTAGGATGGAAGATACAGACAGGTCAAGTGTACATGGAAAGACAAAACTAAGTGGCTGGAACAGTGTACAGCAGGAGTGGGGAACCTCCAGCCTCCAGTCCGTATATGGCCCTTGGTATCGTTTTGTCTGACCTGCCATGCAATTTCAAATAAAAAAATAAAACAATTCAAAACTCAGAGAGAGAAAAATAAGACAACCAGTGGCATTTCTGTGATAAATTTGAAAAAAATGTGTCTATGTATTAATTTTTTTTTTAACCAGACAAATCCTATGAGGATTACAGATCTTTCATTCAAGAGAGGTCTGGGCCTGAAGGCAGCTTAAACATGCATGTTTTTGGAGTGTGGAAGGAAACTGCAGTAGCCAGAGAGAACCCATGCAAACATGAGGAGAATATGCAAACTCCACACGGAAAGACCCCAGACCCAAACCGGGGTTTGAACCCAGGACCTTCTTGCTGTGAGGCAACAGTGCTAACCACTAACTGTCAGGATCCAAGCCAGGATCAGGGTCAGTGAATGCAACATGAGTGGTCAAGTGTCAATGTGAGATAAAATACTGTGACTACAGGTGTAAGTCATGGTGACTGCGATGAAAGAAAAGTAGAACATCTACAGGAACATTTGTGCAGATGGACTGGAAGGTGGTGGAGAATGGCAGGGCTAAGATACTGTTGGACTTCCAGATCCAGACAAACAGGTGATGGCTAACCAAGCCACTGACATTGTGATGATCGACAAGAAATAGAAAAAGGCAGTGGTGATAGATGTAGCAATATATATAGCACACCATTTGGAAATACTGGGTAACTCCAAGGTCCGAGTGTGTGTCATCAACACATTCTAAGTTAAACATTTTGTGGTAAAATCCCCCAAAATCATTGTGATTGAATAAAAACCATTAAAGTTATCAGTCATATAAAGTTCATCTTTCTGTAGCCTGTTTAAAACTTTGATGTTTCTACTGTAAAGCATGTCTAAGCTGGAGCTCCAAAGAGGGCTGGGTTTTCTTACTTGTTTCAACAAAATCCCATGGTCTATTGGGACATTTTTCACCCTTTTTTTTTTTTTTTTTTTTTGTGAATTTCATCAACGCCGTATGATGCACTGCTACCAAAAAGCAAAATCAATATACTGCCTCTGACTGTAGGATTGTTCAATCTGTTTCTGTGGTCAGTCAGAATATCCTGCGACCTCTCTCTCATAAATTAAAATAGCTCCAGACCTGTTTGTATAAACCATGCAGCGTAGACTCATCACCGGGCTGATTTACATACTGCCACTGTACAAAGGAACTTACTCTGACACAACTGCAATGATGAAAAAGGAGCGTTAGATTCAGGAAAAAAAAAATAGTTGCATGTTCCTGGGAGCAACATTTGTTGATCCTTCCCTTCCCTGCTCATTAAAACTGAGTGCAGAGGGCTAATTGAGTGGCTTGTCGAACAGTGGACAATGTTTGTGTGTTTGTTTGTGTGTGTGTGTGTGTGTGTGTGTGTGTGTGTGTGTGTGTGTGCGCTCAACAGTGCATCTCCAACATGTTCCCCTGGATTGTTGTTAGAGTCTGGCCCCTGACAAAACCAGCCGGGGCCCTCAGTACCAAGATAACAAGCTGTATGCCTGACAGGTGTGTCGAGATTAGGGCCAGGCTGTTCCTGATCAACTCCCGTGCACACACGCACACGCACGCCAAGCCTCGTCCACCATCCTGCTATCCATCCCTTTCCAGTAAACATCCCATCAGCCAGCCTGCCCACTTTGGGGCACACAGACAAAGAGCACATTTGACATAATTAATTGGCTCTTTTTATAAAATGAGTCAAAGGAGAAACCCTCTTATCAGGCTAAAATAATTAATTTGGACCTCCATAGGCTGACACTTGGGTTTTTTCAGTCATCTATTTTTTTTTCCCCTCTCAGTGCTTCTTGAATGGTGATGGACCTGATACTGATGGCTTGAAATTAATGTTTTAATGAAATAAAACAAAAAAAATGTTTTAATTTGTTTGAACCTGCCAAAGAAGTCTCACTCTTGTATTTTCATAGATCATTACCTTTCATTTGGGGGGCTGGTGTAGCCAGCAGCATTTTATTCCAGTTCATTTTAAACCATAATCATGGTGAGGCTGGCACATCTCTTCATCTGCTGTCTGTATGTTGCCCTCTCCATATCTTACAATCACAGTAATTAACAAATTTCAGGACTACTAACCCAGTTCATGAAATCAATTTGCCATCACTGCCCAGAAAGCCACAGGATCATTCAGAGGCTGAGTGAAAATCCCAAACTGGGATATGGTGCTGATTTGAATGTAGTTTACTGAAAAACCTTTCAATATGGCCAACATGGTTTAAATCAGTGGTTCCCAAAATTGGGGACCAAATTGTGGGTCATGAAATATGAAAATTAAATATAAAAAGACTGCTAATGGCATATTTTCCCCATAATTACTGCAAAAGAACAGATGCAACAATAATAATTATTAATAAAACTAGTATCATAGTTGTTAAGGTTGTGGCGTTGTCATGATGTTTTTCATAATTTCAACTAATTAATTTAATTTTCATGTTTTAACAGAATTTGAACGACTAAAGTAAGAATATTTGGGGTCACAAGCCTCTGCCGCTCTTATTTTGTGGGTCAGAAGCTGAAAAGTTTGGGAACCACTGGTCTAAACAAATAAATGAAAGCTAATGTGTTGAAATGTTCTTTAAGAAAATCCTTGGCCCTGCAAGCTGCTGATTGGTGAAGTGAACTCTTTAAAACAAACTGTGTTTCTCTGTGTGTGTGTGTGTTAGTAAGGAGGTGCTGAGCTGGTAGTGTCCGTTATCATCATTAGTGCTAATTATGTTCTTTGTTGAACGGACAAAGGAGGACTAATTGAATCCATCATCATTTCTGTCTCTGGAAACTCTCCTGAACCTGATCCAATAATTCCAGTCTGTTGACCCGCTTCATTCCCATCCATCACTGTCCACCAGAGGCTGCTGACACATGGTCAACATGTTGGTCAGCATGGCAGGTTTCATCACAATGTGTCTCCAGTGATCGCTAGTCTTCACATTTATTTCCTCTTCTGTGTGTAACACGTAAAACCTGAAACTACATCAAAGATGTTGGGATGAACCAGAGATATGTTAACCTTCCGTTGACAAACATTATGGACATAATTCTTCACACGACTGAGGTTGTAATTCTGTAGGATTTAACAGCTGGATGTTGTGAGTTTACAGTGTAATCTCATTAAGTCAGTCTGTGTTCCCTGGTTTTTGGTGCATCAGTTAACACAACTAGTTGAACTCTGGCAAATCACAGCTGACTCAAGCACCAGACTTGTGATTTTTGGCACATGCCTTCCACTGCTCTGCACTGTACAGTGCTGTTAAACAGTTGACAAAGTCTTCGTAATTTTATCATTTTAAAGTCTGACCAATACAGCTTTCAAACCTGTATTTAAAATGTTTTACAGCTGTGCCTTTGGCAGGAAGCTTCACATGCTCCTGCTGTATAATGCATATGGGCGGTGGTTTGGCTCTGGGTAGGTTATCTGCTCTTCAGTTAAATCAGGGGCTTATTCGATCTGCAGCTCCTGAAGTGTCCTTGGGCAAACCACTGACCCCTCCACTGCCCACCAATATGAATATGAAAAGTGCTGCATCAAGTGTGTACAAATGTACAATAACACTTTGGTTGTCGAGTGTATTAGAAACATCGTGAAGCACTTTGCAGAATCTGAAGCGGTTAAAAAGGTGCTATATAAGTGTGGACCATTCACGTCTAGATATATGTTTAAATAAGAACCCCTCCTATATGTTATTGATCTGTTAGAAGGTACTGAGATTCAGCTAATGTAAGAGTAGTATACACATTTTCAGGGTGACTGATCTTACAGCAACTGAATCATCATTATCATCATAGTTAGTTCCTACCTGGGTGGTGACATCAGTCGTAGAGCACGGAGTATGAAGAAAAAGGCAGAAGTCTTCCTCTAGGCTAGGCTAACGGCAGGCCAAACGAAGGCCCATTTTTGTCGTTGTTCAAGCTTAAGAAGCATCTCTTTCTCAAAAATATCATAATGGTGGGAAAGAATGCTACATTAGCTAAAATTAAACCTCTACACAACATCTGTGTTACTACGCAAAGATCATAGAACGTGTACATCGTGTCGTCTGTGCTGAGGCTGCTGAATGTATCGATCCGCCTGATCAGCACATCACACCAGATAAAAGTTTTCTCAACTCCCAGCAGAATGATATCTGATAAATGAAATAAACAAAGTGATTTAACTTGCTTTTTTCCTCTTGTGATAGGAATAAAAACTGTAGAAGCTGAGCACTATAAATTTGTGGTATGACCCATAAACCGACCAATAATGTTTCCCACAACTGTAGAAAAAGGGGCTTTACGGTGAAATGCAACAGCAGACTGCTAATTAATCATCTGAATGAGCTGCAGCCCCTCTCTGGAGAGCCAGCCCAGCCAACTCTGGTGGTAATCTCTCCTCCTCAATGAAGGAGAAAGACTTAGTGTTCTCAAGGGGGTCCTGAAAGGATGAGGGGCCAGTCTAGCAACAAACTCACCGGGGACCTGGCCTAACTTACTGCACCTCTCCCTCTGGAGCACACATGTAATTGTCATTGAATGCTCAATAAAGGATGCTATTAATCAGAAAGGACTGGCCATCACAGGTCAACAGAGAGGGCATCCTACAGCAGTTGGCCTTTAGTTCATCTCATATGTGGCTCTAAATGAAGAGTCACTGTACCATGACTACAAAATGTCTCCTTGATGAGCCATTAACAGTTATTGCTACAGAGGCTGCCGTCAGTGCGCTGCTCAGGATGGGAGATTTGGACAAAGTGAAGATTTGATGCAATCTGTCGGCCTCAAGATAACTTTTACTAATTGGCGTTTCATAATGTATGTGAATGCTTTTGTGCAGTGCCATGAGATGACTTATTGTGAATTGATGCTAAATAAATAAACTGATTTGAACTGAATGGAAGATGTACAGAGACGTTGCAGTAAACTTAACAAGCTTCATTTTAGGATGATTTAATCTAAAATACACTTATTCTTTCTTCTGTAGGCCAATCTTGATTCTCTTTTAGATCAGATTATTTGAAATTATTATTATTAAATTTAAATTTAAATTAATAGTGTTAATGACTCTTAACAGTGCTTAATTTAATTTAACATTTTCTCAGTTATATTAGAAGCTAAGATCAAGACAACATAATGACACTTTAGGCAGCTGTAAAGAACATTAGAACATTATGTTAACAAAAATATTATCAACCAGGTTTGGACTATCTTTAATTACTTTACTTGGCTGTATTGTTAAAGAAAACAAACTCAAACTAAACGTAGTGTTAACAAATTCTGCAGTTTTCTCATTTTTACTGGTCTTCAACAAATTATTGTTAAAATCTCCACAAGCTAGAATTAGTTTCTCATCATGGTTTTTTTTAATATAATTCAGAATGTTTCTATTAAACTGATCAATACAAGAACCTGGTGTTCTATAAACACAACTAATTACGATATTATTAAATATTTTTTTCCCCTCCCCATTCATTTCATTAAAGTCTCTCTTGTTATTTCTACATTTGTAGCCTTCAAAACCATCCTGGGATTATTAATCATCACTCAGACATGTCTCTGAAAGGGTAAATCACAGTTAATTGGTTTTGAAATATACATACGCTAATGCTTGAATAAGTGACTGAATAATTTTAAGAAGACATTTTTGTGTATATGCAGTGGGTGGGTACTACATATTTTGAGTCTTTCTGAAACTACTTCTCAGTAGTTGGACATTTTTATTTCATGTTTGTGTATGTTAGAAATGGCTGAAGTTACTGAAGTGAAGAGTTTTGGTTAGATTTTTATATTGCAGCTAATTGAGCAGAAAGGGGAGTATTTGCCTCTTTAGCATCGCCACTTGCTGGTCGTTTTAGTTTATCATCAAACTGGTTTTTGTGCTATCATACTGTGATATTCTCGTTTACTATATCAGGTTCGAACTGCGTAATGTTTTCATTGAATAAATTTAAGAGGTTGAACATTTTTGAAAATGTTTAATTTGGTTTGCTGCTTGTCATTAAGATGGGTCAGACTAGTTGATAACCAATGGTCTACATCAGCTTTTTCGCTGGTTTCACAGACTGAAGGCGTCACTGATACTTTTCTAGTTCTGTTGCCTCTTTGATGACCAGAACTTTTTACCGCTGAGTTTAATCTACACTTTCCAATTTGATGACCATGTGGACTGTATTTTTTAATGAGCAAACCTGTATTGTGATGTCCACATCCATTTTTCTTTATTAGACTCTCACTGACATAAACATTTGTTCCTTTTAGCTTTCCCCCTGCCCTAAGCAGTTCATTCTTTATTTTTTTGTTGTTGTTTAAGATCATACAGGGAGTCATTGTAAAGCTACAACCACATTAATTATTAGCTCAATATCTGTAAAACTGACTGAATTCTAGTCCTTTTTTGTATTCTATGGTCAGTTAGCTGTGGTAGCCATCTTGAATTTGGCTGACTCCAAAGATTCATCACTTGTAGATGTAAACCCGATGTCTCTTTTCTGGAGGTTTCATGAAAATCCTTCCAGTGGTTCATGAATTGTTTTGGTAACAGACGAACATGCAAACACCAGGCAAAAAAAATGATCACTCCACCTTCGTCTTTGGCTGCCGGCGATAGTAAAAAAAATTGTGCATCTGACTTTCTGAAGGAATGTTGGTATCCTAACAAAAGCCATCACACCAACACAGTGTCAGGAGATAATTATCAAGCTCTTTGTAACTAATTCTAAAACCAACAGGGAACCAGTGTATAAAATCAGAGTAATATGAGGTTATTTACTAGATTTAGTCAGAAGTCTGGTTGCTGCATTCTGAACAGCTTGAAGGCGTGAAAATGATCATTTGATCAGACCGGTCAGCAGAGCATTACAGTAGCTAAGCGCAATGACACAAATGCATGAATAATTTTCTCCAGATCTGCACAGAAAGCCATATTCTATGTCGCCTCTGATTTGAAAAGTTGATTTTATTTGACAATTGTTCAAGGAAATACCTAAACTTCCAAGCCTTTATAGAAGCATCCCAGCTGCCTCCTCTGGCATTTTCCTTCTATATATTATTACATTTTTTTTCCACAGGGGGACTGAAGATGAAGCAGCCCCACCTGTCAGGCTGTACAGCCTGTTCCTCCTCAGGAACTCATGTAAACAACCTGTACTGCAGCCGCTGTAACAAGAGAGCTCACTTTCCACCTCACAGCTTCACATATTGTTCCTGTTAGACGTGCATTCTCTCCATGCAGGTTTCCCGTCTAATCGGGGGTGTCAAAGACAGGAGAGGGGGAGAGCGTATTTCACAGGAGACGTGCGTTCGCCGCTCCACACTCTACAGAAGAGCAGCCGAGTGTCGCAGAAACGAGCTAACTGTCAATCACAGGGCATCCGGCTGTGCACGGCTCACATGGTGCAGGAAAAGACAATGTGCTCCCACATCATTTATCGAACCAAAAGCTAGGGAGAGTCATATGAGTGCAACCAGAACAGATTGCTATATGTGAGCTTTTGCAGAGTGGGAATTATCTGCTATCTGAGTACATTTATGCAGCTGTGGGCTCTGCTGCTGAAGCAGGCCGTGACACACGCCGGCGTTTCAGCTCGGAGGGCTGGATCCCAGCAGCTGTGGTTAACTGCAAGTGGCCGTTTACGGCAGGATGCAGACTGGGGCTGAGTTTGGTCCCAGTAATCTAGAAAACATAAGGCATGACGAAAAACTAAGACCAACCATGACATATTTAGTTCTGTACTGAAGACATGAGGACTAATATACTATTATTAAAGATCTAAAATTCCAATAAGAAATCTTTATCTGCTAATTTACTGCAGTGTTAGGAGAAACTGAACACAGCTCAGAAATATTTCAAATCAAGCTGTGAACAAGCCTTTAAGACAGCATCTCTACTACTTCTTTTTCTTTCAGTGAGTCATCCTCCTCCATCTAACTCTGTTTTCTGTGTCCTCTGTCCTCACTTCAACTACCTCCATGTCCTCTCTAACTGCATCCATATGTCTCCTCTCTGTCTTTTTCCTGGCAGCTGCATGTCTAACATCCTTCCACCAATATATCCACTGTCCCTCCTCTGCACATTCTCCAAACCATCTCAGGCTGGTCTCAGCCTGTGCTGTACCGCTGATGACCTCATTGGTACTCATCGGGCTCTCAGTTTCCTCATGTGAGACGCAGAGGCTCATTCTTGCGTCGTTGGAGTTTTAAACACGTTTTGAAAAATTTGTGCAAGAAATTTATACTTAAAACAGACACAGAGTCGTCACAAGGGTCTGGAACCCATCTTGGACCGTTCTCGATTCAGTTTCTGTGAATCCCAAAGTGCAAAAAATGTGAGACAGCTTTACCAGCATTTCAGCGACCTGTGAAGCCACATTGTGTTTTAATTGGAGACCAAAAAATAATAAGAATTTTTGATCAAATTAAGACATAAAAAAAAAATCTTTGCAGCTAAATTGTAATTAAAAAAATGTGGGCATCATTTGCATCTGACTCTTGGTGTTTTCCTTCTATATATTCTGATATTTTTTCCACAGATGGCTGCAGATAAAGCAGCAGCACCTGTTAGGTTGGCACATGGCTGCGGCTGTTGATGCGCTGCTAAACGGCATTTGCGAGGGAGTCTCCAGAACGTGTCAAAATGTTGGCGGTGGTTCTCAGTTTCCTCATTTCAGCTGCTGAAGCACGGAGTTCTGTCGCTCCGCTTTTGAACATGTTTGAAAAATGTGAGCTGCAAGGTTTCTGTCGAAATAGTTGCAGTCGTCACGGGCATCTCCAACCCTTCTTGATTTTGTACTTTTGTATTCACTCGCAATTTTATCTATAATTATATTTTTATTTCTATCTCTTTTTTCAATAGACACAATTTATCTTGAATTAAAGATAACACAACTCATTAGACGCTATATAAATACTATGTATATACACAAATATATAAAACACATATTGTTTGTTACAATTTAAAATTGAAAATCCATAATAAATTTTTGACATTTGGTTTTGGTACAAAGTAAAAGACCAAACAATTGAGAAAAATAAAAGAAAATCAATTTTTTTGTTTTGTTTCTGAACTACAGAAGCTTACGTGCGTCCTGTATAGTTACAGTATTTGTGAAATTAATAATACTGTGTAACTATACCATTTTGAAACAATAAATAAATAAATTGTTGGATACTGAATTGCGACAGATTTGTTTTTTCTTTCATCGTTAGGGTTTTCATAAAAAGTATACCTTTATTTTCTT
The DNA here is from genome assembly GCF_001649575.2 of Kryptolebias marmoratus. Taxonomy (NCBI): domain Eukaryota; kingdom Metazoa; phylum Chordata; class Actinopteri; order Cyprinodontiformes; family Rivulidae; genus Kryptolebias; species Kryptolebias marmoratus. The sequence continues at coordinate 20,505,537 of NC_051435.1, read as the reverse complement.
TTTGCTCTCAAAAGGACTTGCCATATTTTTGCAGAGCACCTGATTTTGATGACGTGTAAAACGTGTTCAAAACTGTGCTTTTTTTCCTCAAATGTGTTAGAGAGGGTTAATTTTACAGACATGGAGCTAAATTTTGTCTTGGCAGTAGCTGAAAACCATGCCCAACGCATCTTCATTCCTTTATTAAGAGATGCTAGGTGTTATTTAAAACAAGAAAAACAAGAAATATGACAATAGAGATGATGTCCGCCTCCTGAGGTCACTTTGGGGAGAAGCCTGGCAGTCGATAGCTCTTCATCTTACTTTAATTTCAAAAAACTCCAGAAACCAGATAGAAATCTGAATTCTAAGAACAAAATGCTGTGTAATGGAAGTATGAAGTCTTTAGAATAATCCTTGTCAGTAAGAACTTTATATGCAAGGAGAGGAGTTTTGAATTTACTTAAAGATTTTAAGATGTCGCCTGCTAATTCAGAGCATTTTAGCTCAGTTGGAGAACGTTTTAGAGCATCCTGGTGTTCAGGAGTTTCAGTAGTTCAGTCCTAAAGGGAGACATTCATGGATTCGTTTTTTTTATTTTTTTACATCACTCTGAGACAGGATGTTTTGATCCACTGCGCTCTCAAAAACACTGGGTCCTGACTACATTAGGCTACAGCTCATGCTCTTACATTTGCTCAGGGCTCCGTATCCACACTTATCTGTGTCGGATGATTGACAGGTCTGAGTTTATTTCCCATGAGACCGTCCTTTAAACCCCCCCTTTCTGCTTTCAGTGGATGATCTCCCTGTGTGCTCTCATTATATCCCTTATCTGAGAGCGATGCTCATAAGGTTTATCTTTTTAATTATGTTGGAGCCAACCTGCTGAAGAGGCTTGATGAGTGCCTATCAGTGGCCAGGGTCTTCTGTTTTCTAGACCTTTATGCTATCAGGTCAAACACACACGCACAAGCCTCTTGCTCCCACATGGGGCAGGCCTTCCTCTGTTTCCTCATAAAGAGTGCTGAACCTTTGTGTTCAGGGTCTATTGACCAGAGATAACCACTTCATGCCCGATCTCAATGAAATTCTTTAGCCTTTTTGTTTTTGTCCCGCTGTGTCTTCCTCACCTGCTCTCCTTTCTGTTCATCTCGATTGTTCACCCTCACGCTCTCGTTGCCTCGTGGGGAATGCCTTTCATAGAGGCGCGAGGGATCGGCAGGGGGATGGGGCTGCTAGTCCATCACAGTTCAAGGTCAAGGATCTCTCAAGACACATGTCAACGCTTGTATGACTAATGCGATAGTGCTTCCCCGGTGCCCCGGAGATGCAGACCTGGCTGTGGACGCAGTAATGCTTAGAAGACGACCAAAGCCCAAACCTGTTTTGAACCAACACAGAGGCAGTCCAGGAGTGAAAAGGAGGAGGAGGGAGGTAAAAGTTGTCCTACAGAGGGAGTCAGCTGAACAGATTTACAAAGTGGGACATATCAGCTGTGAACGAGACTTTTCAAAGGAAGCCATCTGGGTCTAAATGGCCCAGCAGCAGGGGAACATTTAAACCTGTCAGATCTTTTTAGACTGGCCTGCACCCCACCCTGCCTAATACACACTTGCCTACATTCTTGCCACTCTTCCACAAAAACCAGATTTGTGGAGTTCACGACTAAGTTCACCTGTGGACAGATTGTCCCACCTGAGCTGTGGATCTCCGCAGCTCCTCTTGAGTTACTGTTACTCTTTTCATCTTGGGATATTGTTTTACAACCCAACTTCTTAACAACCTTCTATCCTTTCTGTGTTCCTTGGTCTTCATGTTGCTGTTTGATCACTCACGTTCTGTAACAAACCTACACACAGCTAGACTCTATATATTTACTAATGAGGTGACTTCTGATTTGTTGCACTGCATTTTAGTTCGGAGTATCAGAGACAAGGGGCTGAATGCAAACACACACCCCGCTTTACAGATTTTTATTTGTAAAAAAAAAAAAAAAAAAATTAAAACATGTATCATTTTTCTTCTGCTTCACAATTATGCGCTACCTTGTGCTGGTCTGTCACATAAAATCCCAGGAAAACAGAAGTTTGCAGTTGTAATGTGACAAAATGTGGAAAGGTTCAGCTGGTATAAAAACTCTTTTAAGGCGCTGCAGCTCTGACTACGTTCACATAATGTCGGATGATATATTGCTTGCTCAGTGCCACCATTTTGAATTTTGAGGGACTAAATTTGTGCAAACATCGCAAGCTCCATGCTCACATTTACTCCTGTGACCGCAAGCATTCAATTGAAGATGAAAATGGCAAACAGCCCAATAGTTTCTACATATTTCCATCTGCCCAAAAGTAGCCAGAAAGGAGGAAACAGTACCTGCAGAAGAACAGACCCTGCCATTGAAGCTGCATCAGGCTCCATCCTAAAGACAATTTATTACTGCTATGAGGGAAATATAGTGTTTCATATGAATTTAAAACTTCTGAACTTCTGATTCAAAACCTGCTGTGCTAAAACTGTACACAGGGCTAAGTAGGTCAACCATCCTCTGGACCTATTAAAGCCGATAGGTCAAGTTTTATCAGGCTGCAGTTCTATTGTGTTATAAGAGACATTCTTACAGTTTCATTATAACAGCTGGTCAGTTGCCAAATACCTTTATAAATTTCTGAGTACAAATAGACAGGAAGCAACTTTCTCCTAAAAGGCCACACTGCCTGAGATGCCTTCTTTCCATCTCAGAGGGACTTCTGGAAGGACTGGGGTTAAAGTCAACCCACCGCTGTTACACCTCTGAGCCACGTAGCAAGGCAGTAACAGAGTAGCGGTCAGTAAAATGAAAGCATAAACCCGATGGTGGGACGGACAGACGATTTGTGAGACAAGGATTTAGAACTAAAGGCTCACATTTTATGCCTTGTGCTCCACATCAACAACCATTTCAGTTCCGTGGTGCCGGCTTCGTTCATTAAAGCTCATATCATTGCAGAAGGTGGCTCGGTTGGTGATTTCCGAACAACCAGAGGCAGCTCAAAGAGGAGCCATATTGTGGAAAGCCTTCAGTCTCTGCACACGTTCCGCTGCCTTTCTTACCCATGTTTGTTGACAATGAGAAGCACAGCCTGTCTGGCCTGATATCAAAGGTGCCTGTGGAGACGAAGGTGGTAATAATTGATTTGACTATGGGGGCAGTAAATCCCTGCGAGGGTTGAGGGCGAACAGAGGAGGAGCAGTCACAGAGTGGATAATCACTTGGTATCCATGACAGCACAGACAATAAGCTTTCTTAATAAGCTTAATCTCCATCTCTGGGACAGAAGAACATCCAAAGGAAAAAAGAGGAAAGAAAGGAAGGAGACAGTCCTTTTATTGGAGCTAAATTGATTTTTAGAGGACTTGTAACAAAGATTACCCACTGAGTTAAAATCCTTTAAATGGCCATGAATATACCATGATTATGAAAGCTGTGCTCACAGAGCAGAGACCGTTGCACTGGGGAGTTAAACAAGAACACATTTTTATACTGTTTGTATGATGGTGTGATCTGTGAAAAAGAGGAACGGGTCACAGTAGCTTTAAGGCAGGATTTGGCTGAAGATAAATGCCTTCTTTTAACAGAAACCCCCTGATTTTATAAATGTTCAAGTAAATAAACACATGGCAGATACTATTTTTTTCGTTTGTTTGTTTTTTGGTGTGGTAGGGAATGTGGACATTACACAAATATCAGTCTGTATTATAGTATTACAAATATGCATCATTTAGAAACTGTGACAAAAGCTGCATGCATCCCCTCCCCACCAGACACACACACATACAAACACACACAACAGGCAGTTTGTGTTACAAGCGAAGTGTCAGATGTTGCCCAGTCATGTCTGTGTTTTGTAGCAACAATCAAATGAGTCTTAAACAGATCAGCATGGATTTAGTAGCTCTATGGGTAGACACAATGTGGAAATCACTAATTAATTAATTCCTTTTCAGGCTTATAAAACCACATTTTCGCAAAAATGACAAACTGGTGTGAACGAACGCTACATTAGCTAAACCTCTATGCTTTAGCGTGACACCATTTGTTTGGAAAATCAAATTGAATGTAAAGGCTAAATCTGTTGTTTTTTTTGTGTGTGTGTGTGTGTGTGTGTGAAGCGTAGACCATATATATCTAGACCAGGGGTAAGCAATCCTGGTCCTCGAGAGCCACTATCTTGCATGTTTTACTTGTTTCCTCTGCTCCAGCACACCTGATTCAGTGGTTAAATCACCTCTTCATGTCCTGCAGAAGCCCGTTAATCACCCATTGATTCAAATCAGGTGTGTCGGAGCAGAAACAAGTAAAATCTGCAGGATAGTGGCCCTCGAGGACCAGGATTGGACACCACTGATCTAGTCAGTCTACCCCTGATTGTTCAGGGGATACTATTATGAGTAATATTTTAGGGTTTCAACAAAAAATGCTTGCTCACACCATGTGGGAAAAATTATTATTATTATTATGATTGGTAGTAATAATATTAGTAGTAGTCAATGTTTAATGATAGGGGCAGTGTCAGGCAGAAGCACTTGCTACAACACCTGACACCGCCTCCTTCTCTATGAACATTTTCAGCCATTTCTGACTGGAAACAGCTCTGCGAAAGGCTCATTTCTTGTAAAGTGTTTGTCTTTTTATTGCAAGCCGTAATTTCATTAGTATGTGGACTTTTCTGAACCGTCTGAAAAATTGTTTCAGCCTTGCGTCCACACGAAAACGGCATTTTAGAAGCATCTAAACCAGGGCTATTATACTGACGGCCCATGGGTGACATTTGGCCTGCAGGTGAGCTCGGTCCAGTCTGCCGATGAGTTCATTTTAAAAAAAAGAACAACAACTAGATTTTAAATTGTAAATTAAATTTACATGATGACAATAATTGCTGGATGTCTGGCCCCTTTAAGCGGTTGGCTTTTAGATACTGTGGCCCCCTTGAATAGCCCTGCACTAAATGGTATTTTTGGAAACTAAGTTGTCGAACTCCAGGCCTCAAGGGCCGCTGTCCTGGAAGTTTTATTTGATTCAAGTGGTTTAGTTTCCTCCTCACCAAATCATCAAGTTCTCCAAGAGCACGTCCACAAGTCATCCATTTAAATCAGGTGTTTTAAAGCAAGAACACGTCTAAAACATGCAGGAGATACAAAGAGTAAAACAAATCTTAAAACACCAACTTTGGGTTCTCATGTGGACAGCCCAAACACAACCTTTTGAAAACTACAACATGATAGACCCACTTCTTGTCAGGATTTGGGGGTTATTGTTATTCTTCATGTTTAAGTTTGGGTTTATTTGTGTGTTGCACTTTGTTATTTAGTTGCCTTCATGTTTAGTCTGGATTTAGTTCTGTCTTTGTTCCTCGTGTCTTTGTTTCCTGTCATCATTCACTTCTCCTCAGTCAGTCTCTGGTTTTCCTGCCACGCCCACCTTCACCTGATCCTAGTTGTAATCACTCACCTGTGCCCACTTCCCCCTAATTACCCTCTGTTTTAAAACCTGGTCATTTCCTCCACTCACTGCTGGTTCATTGTCGCTTCATGCGCTGTCTTGGTCTCTTACCTTGTTTGGTCACTTGTGCAGCTTTTTGCTGCCTCGTCAGCCTTTGTTTTGTTCTTTTATTTTAAAATAAATTTTTTTTTGTTTTTTCTGAAAATGAATCTGCGCATTGGGTTTGCCGCAATCTCCTCTCCCCCCACTTGACACTTCTAAACTCAAGTCATACTTTTCTATCTAACATTTACTTTCTACTGTTCCGTGTACAAAAGAACAATACCAAAAACAGGCTCGTTTTCGATTGTCCGTTTACTATTTCGCTAAAACTTTACAACTACTTCTTGTAAATCAGTATCACCAAGAGACTTCACGCCCAAATATACAGTAGCACCAATATTAGCAAAGATAAATGCAGCCAGTTGATAAAAAAGGGAGACAATTGTAGTAGTAAAGATTGAACAACACAAAAACAAAAGAATAAAAAAGAAGAATCCGGCAAGTGTCAGCGAAAATTAAATTATATTACCATAAAGCTGAAATGAATCCAGAAGGGGGACCAATATTGTCTTCTCAGCCTTGAATTTCGGCCTCTCTGTGGGCTGACTGCTACAGCCGTTAGGTTAACGCCAAAACTTTAAGCATAGATGTTGAGCAATGGATAGTGCTCAAAGGATGTGTTGAGAAGCTACAACCACAATAAATTTTAGCTAAAATTCTGTAAAACTGACTGAGAAATGCACACTTTGGTGTTGGGCAAAAACTGTCGCTTTCAATGCAGCAAAAAAAAAAAACATTCTAATGAAATCTTATACTCGATCTGGGTCCAGATCCAGCCCACAGTCTTTCATTTTATGTCTTGAGAATTGTGCCAGCGCACCAAAAGATGTACATGACAAATCAGTTAACCGTCATCTAATCCTTCGTGTGCTTTTTGTCAGCTTCAGGCCGTAAACGGACTCCATGTTAGAGTTTGCCGCACTGCTTCAGAGCCCACGCTCGCGCCGCCATTTCTGTTCGACTCGCCCCCCCAGACACAGCTAAGTGGATTACACTCTGATGATTTGTGTCTGACCAAAAACATTTAGTCACAGAGCGCACTCCGGGTCAAACAAAGGATTAGCACTCTGGCATGTCATCCATTTGGTCAGCAAGCATGCCTAAAGGCGTCAATGATTTATTTAGCATGTTATCCTGGTCTGTCAGCACAGAGACTAACAGGACGGGACGGAGGCTGCAGATCATACTAGGGCGAATCAGCAGGATTAAAAGCAGCAGTCAGTCACTGAGAGGAAAAAAGAGTGGAGTCTTTAATTAGTCGTTCATGCCAGAGTTTTAGACCAAGATCGTCTTATGTTGCAAAATGACAGAGCTTTCCCTTTTTTTGGTCAAACTTTGAAACTAGCATCATGGACAATCTTGTGCAATACTGCAATGTCTCGGAGTATGTGCAGTGAATGACTGTCAGCTGCTACCATGCCAAGATTCAGCTCAATATCTGTAAAATTTACAGAGCTGTAGTCATTTTTGTACTGGCTAAGATCGATAAGCTGTGGCGACCATCTTGGATTGTGATGACTCCAAAACTCAATCAGTTGTAGATATCTAACCAATAAATATATATTGGGAGAATCACTGAAATTTGTCAACACGTTCATGAGATATTTTGCTAACAGACACAGAAGGTTGACTTCAAAAGTTAATGCAAAGGTTTTAAGCAAATATTCTGGACAATCTGTTAGTGCTCAGAATATGTGTTGGGGATCCAACTAAGCTACTACTACACCAAACTTTAAGTTAATATCTGAAAAAGTGACTGACTCTTGGTCATTTTTGTGATTTTTGAGGTCAGTCAGTTGTGGTGGCCATCTTGAATTTGATTAACTCCAAACTTTAATGAGTTGTAGATGTAATCCCAGTGATTACGTTCTGAAAGTTTCAATAAAATTCATTCAGGGATTCATGAGAAATTTTGCTAACAGACAGACAGAGTTGATTCTAGTAGTTAATGGGGATTTTTTTTAACACAGATCTGATGCAATCAGTTAGCACTCAGAGTATAAGACAGGGAACAGCCTCAGTTAGTACCACATCAGATTTTAGCTCAGTATCTGTCTAATTGACTAATTTATAGCCATTGTTGTGTTTGATTTTTTTTCTAAACTCAAGTTTAGAGAAAGAAAAATAAACTAGCAGTCAGAAAAACAGTCATGGCAGTCCTGCAGTAACAGCTCCAGCATACTCCGTCTCCTCCAGGCCCGTTCAGGTTGGACTTTCTGCGAATCGATACGTATAGCGGGGAGCATGACGGGTTCCTTTGAATCTCCAGACCCTTTGTGAGAAAAATTCGGTTTGACCTCCATGACGGAGAGGCTGCAGAGTTTGTGTCAGGGCAGGAAATCACTGGGTGACGGCAATGACATGTGTGATTAGACCCAAACCGAGTGTGTGTCTGAAGGAGCAGCACAGTCTGTCTTTGTGTTCAGACTTCTGACACCCAGGAGGGCTTTCACAGCCGCGGTGCTGGTGACGACGATTCACGGCTTACTGTCTGCAATTTGTGGCTGGAATGATTTGTCATTTTAAAACAAGTGAACGCTTCAGTTCGCCTGTCTTGTTTCCATGGCCCTATGATTTCCACCAGGAGGAAAATGGGGATTTAAACACTAAAGGTGGAATTTAATGAAAAACTAGACAAAACTGCGTTTGTTGTAAAAATGCAGAGTAAACGCTGAGGGCTGAATGGGATAGAGATTGCTCAAGAAGCTAAAACTTACTTGTTAAAGCTAAAAGAAGCTGAACACTAGCTAAAAGAACATAAAACACTGGCTAATATTAGCAAAAAGGTAGCTAAAAACAGCTAAATATTTGCTAGAAGCTAAAAACGACAAAGCAGCTAAAGACTTGCTAAATGTTAAAGTAGCAAGACACTAACCAAAAGTAGCATTTGTCTAGCTAAAACCTAAAAGTAGCAAAATGCTAGATAGGTACTAAATGCTGGCTAAAGGCTAGATAAAAGGTAAAAGAAGCGAAACAGACTAAAAGCAGCAAAATGTGAGTTAAAAGGTAGAAGTAGCAAAGAGTTAGATAAAAGCCAAAGTAGTAAAAGACAAGCCAAGACCTGGAGGAGCAAAGGTCGGAATTTAAAACAGGAAAAGGCTAGTTAAAAACTTAAGTAGCTTAAAATAAGCTAAATGTTAAAGTAGCAAAAGGCTAGCTGAAAGTAGTACGAGAAGACAAAAATAGAGCAAGTCTGCTGAAGCAAAGAACATTGCTTTTGAAGGAATTGAAAGTGTATTTCTATGGGGGAAATATTTATAAATAAAATAGCACAAATTATGTAGAAGTACTTAGACCTCCCCCCAAAAAATGTATGCAAGGAACGCTGAAGAATCTGGGTTTTTCTTAGCAACACATTTTACAATGACGTTCACAATGAAGGAGGAACCTCATGCAGCCTCCTTTGTCTGTCTGTGTGATGTGGAGGGGGGGGGTTGCAATTCACTGAAAATAACCAATTTATTATTCATTTTTTTAAGTGTAAAGGATGAATTATCTGTTATTGATGTCTGGAACGTTTACAAAACAGACAACAAACAAACCAAAAACCTCAGTGTGAGATTCTGTGAAGCACTTCTGCCTGTCAGATGATCCGTCCTGTCTGTGGGACGTTCCTCTGATATACAGCGCTTTCTGAGTTTATCAAACCACGATCTGAATTCACTCACAGATGCTAAGTAGCTGGAACCGAGACGAGAAGGTTTTAAAAAAAATTGTAGTCTTGCAATATTGCGAGATCTTGCGTGATCTTTTAGCACTTGGCGTTGTGAATGACTGCAGGCACGGGGTGGCCAATCAGGAGCACCAGGAGAACTCCCATTAGGCCAGCTGGGTTTCTGGGCCAGTGTTCAATTATTGCTCATCCATTTCATTTACCTGCTTCTCCTTTCCAGGTCACTGTAGCTGGTGCCTATCTCCAGCCATCACTGTGTTCCTATGAACCTAACATGCGTGGTTTTGGTCTGTGGGAGGAAACGCACGTCTGCCCGGGGGGAACACGTAAACTCCACCTAGAAAGGCCTGGAGGCAGTCCTGCGACCTTCTCGCTGGGAGGCGTAAATTAATATCTACTTATTTCAATATTTATCAGTGATTAAAACAGGGAAGGCTGGGTTGTTTACACAAATGCGGCTACACTCACGGACAGGTTCGCTGTGCAGCCCGGTGCCGCCTGCTTTGACATGCGCCGTGTGTTCGCTACCAGCCCATCACACAGGGGAGGGGCCGTTCTACTGACCGCCGACTGCCCAGCTGCTGAGCTGTGCCTCCAAGAGATGTCCAGGGTTCACGGATGAGATGACTCTGGAGGCCAGTCCGAAGCCGTCAGCAACAGTGATCCTTGAAATGCGTGGCTATAAGATCAAGATTAATAAGCACTGCTCATGGAAGAAAGAAGCTACGCTGAGGTCAAGGCAGCATGGAAAGAAATCTGTCAGTTGTCAGAACAACAGAAAAATGTAATGAAGAAGAGGCACACCCAAGAAGCAGAAACCAGGAGAATTTTCAGGGTATTCTCAGTGGCAGGGAGAAGGATATGGGAGAAGTAAGAATCATGAAATAACGCCCCATAGTTACAGGATCTAAGATTTGACCATAGCGATCTCCCTCTCTCTGCACCGCCTGGATACACTACTGGAAAGCCTATGATGCACGGATCCTGGAGTGCTGTACAGTGTACTACACAAGTTACATATATCACCGACAGATTGAGGAAGTGGCTGATATCAGCAAATCCTACCAGTGGCTAGAGAGGGGTGGACTGAAGGACAGCACAGAGGCACTAATCATGGCAGCACAAGAGCAGTAGAGGCTGGGGTCTATCATACCAGACAGGACCCAAGATGCAGGCTGTGTAAAGATGCTCCTGAGACAGTCCAGCACATAATAGTTAGGATGTGAGATGCAGGCAAATGCCATAACTAATTGGCTGGAATAGTGTACAGGAACATCTGTACTGAGTATGAACTGGAAGTCCCACAGGCAAAGTGGGAGACTCCACCTAAGGTGGTGGAGAATGGCAGGGCTAAGATACTGTGGGACTTCCAGATCCAGACTGACAAACAGGTGATGGCTAACCAACCGGACATTGCGGTGATAGATAAGATACAGAAGAAAGCAGTGGTGATAGATGTAGCAGTCCCAAGCGACTGTAACATCAGGAAGAAGAAATACCGAGGACTGAAAGAGGAAATAGAGAAGTTGTGGAAAGTCAAGGCCTCAGTGGTACCAGTGGTCATCACTCGGTGCTGTGACCCCTAAACTGGAAGAGTGGCTCCAACAGATCCCAGGAACAACCTCAGAGATCTCTGTCCAGAAAAGCACAGTCCTAGAAACAGCTAAGATACTGAAGAGAGCCTTCAAGCTTCCAGGCCTCTGGTTGAAATCCCCATGTGGAATAAAATAGAGCAAGCTGGATGGGTTTTATTTTTATTTCTGTACATGTAAGCAGTTACAAACATAAGTGGTCCTGCCTGAGGCATAAAAATCTCACACTGTAAGTAAGTCCTACTTCGGCCCTGAATGACTCTCAGCTATTATCATGCCAAATTTAGCTCAATATCTGTAAAACTGACTGCAGTATTGCCATTTTTTGTGTTTGCTAAACTGTAGCGACTTATTAACAAGAAAATACATTTTTTTAAAAAACATGGCTTCAACTGATTTTGAGAAATGTACTTTTTTAAATTTATTTTGTATGAGCCCTTATTAGTGCATTAATGAGGCCTTAATATGAGATGTTCAAACAGAAGCTCAGGTTCTTTTTTGGTCAGAACAAAGAACTGTTTTCCACTCAGTCCATCTGAAATCAGCTTTGGTCCAGAGAAGGCAGGAGTGTCAAATTTTTATTTAGTTTTTTCTATGGCAGAGTTTGATCAGGCTCAGTGATAAAGCAGGTTTTTAACTTAGATTCAATGTAACGTGTTCTTTCAGCCACGTCACAGTCAAGTGTGTTTTTCCTACATTAACATTTAGCTCTGGTTTTCAGCCTCTTTTCTTTGTCATCACAGCTTAATAAAATCTTAATAATAAAATCTTATTATTAATAAAATCTTATAACTAACTAACTAATAAAACTAACTAAAAAACTAACTAATTAACTAATAAAATCTTAATAACTGTAGAGGACAAAGTAATTTTTAAATAATTTGAATTAAAAAGATATTTTTGTTTAATTGCTCCTGTGGGTTTGTTTCTAACATCACGGCCTTCTTATTTTATAACCACTGCAGTCATGCTGCTGACAGGAGGGCGCTGACACAGTTTGTGACGCTGCGCCCCCTTCTGGCCATCCATGCGCACACCTTCATTTTACTGAACAAAGCTGTTCAAACTCCAGTTAAAATACAGCATATAAGCTTATTAAATACGAACTTCATTTAAAGGTAAATAAATGATGAATAAAATGTAATTTTTTTTAAAGTTATGGTTATAGATTAAAGAGAGGGAGGCACAGAAGGGAAATTGTACACAGAAACATTGACTCAGAACATGGGTGAACGAGTTAATGATTAAACAGGACCTGGATTTGGTTTTATTTATTTTTTTCATTCAGAAAAATCTCATTAATGCCAACCCTACTATCTCTTTATAAATCTATTAAACGTAACTGTAAATATCAACTAACTATTAGCTATAAAAACAAATATTTGCTTCATCTGAACAGTTATACTCATCATCGACACAACTGATTCCCAAGACTTTAAGCACCCAACCCACAAAATAGCAGCAGCAAAAACTTGTGGCCCCAACTATCTTTGAGTGAACTGTGCAAACATTCTAATTAGGCCAATAAAACAATGATTATAATGACCAAAAACACCTATATATCAATCTTATTCACTAATAACACAATTTGCAATTGAAACAAATGTATAAGGAGACACAATCTTTTTTTTTTTTAATTGTCTACATTGAATCAGGCTAAACCTTTCCTGTTTTAGGTCAGTAAGGATTCCTAAAATTTTGTCCATTTGCTATATATCCAAATTTTTGGGGAACTTTTTTATTAATTACAACTTTACATGGATAGATTACTCTGCCTTTAAACAATTAAGGAAGGCCCAGATGACAATGTCATGGCTTTGGGAGCTTTTGATTGGTTAGTTGACAGCATTTGAGTTAATTGGAGGCACAGCTGTGGATGTATTTTAAGACACACCTCAAACACACAGCTTCTTTGTGAGCCATCATGGGGAAAATCAAAATAAATCAGCCAAGATATCAGGATATGAATGGGTTATCTCCAGGTACTCCGGTTTCCTCCCACAGATCAAAAACATTCATGTTAGGTTCATTGGTAACTCGAAATTATCCCTATGTGAGAGTGAGAGCGTGAATGGTTGTTTGCCTCATTTGTCTCTATGTCTGATGGACTGGAGACCTGTCCAGGGTGTCCCCTGCCTCTCGCACAGTGACTGCTGGAGATAAGCACCAGCTCACCACGACCCAGACAGGATAAAGAGGGCAAAGAAGACTGATGGATGGATGGATATCCTGTGGTCTGATTAAACTAAATCGGAACTGTTTGGCTGTAATGACTATTGTTACATATGGAAAAAAAAAGGGGGAGCCCCACAAGCCTGAGAACACCATTCCAACTGTGAAGTGCAGGGGGGGGCAGCATCACATTGTGGGGGTGTTTTGCTGCAGGAGGGACTTGTGCACTTCACAAAATAGATGGCATCATGAGGAAAGACCATTATGTGGAAATATTGCAAAATCCATGGAGTGCTTTATGGGATGTGCTGCGTTTCCTACAAGAGGAGCTAAAACACTGGCAAGATGTTTAGCAACGTTATATGTCACTGAGTTGAAGCTGCTGCTGATGGTCTGAGTGTTTCTTCTTTGTGTATTTTGGGAAGTCCGTATAAACAGGGAGTGGCTTCCCCCGGATATAATCTGTGGTAAAACCCACAAATTGGGCTTCCACTAATCTATATTATTTAGTGTATTTTCTGGTAATAGCTATAAAAAATAATAATCAAAATTTGTTCTTCCAACTTAAAATTGCTAGAGAAGAAACACTTGAGTCTAAATCGTAACACAAACCTGTCGTCAGACAGATTCTCAGTCATCCAGGACAGAATAATCCCGGCTAGATGAATCAAAAGAAATCTGCCTTCTTTTAAATTATTTTGGAAGATGTTTTGCTTCAACATTTCATTCTCAGAAATGTCTCTGAGAATCTGCTTGATCTTAACTCGTCAGGCGGCTTTAGTTTTAGCTTTCAAACCTTCATTTCCCAAAATTAACCTGTATGAAAGCCGTCTGCACCACTGTCTCGAGTCTGTTTGCTCAGATGTTTGCTGATGTATCTGTTTGTGCCGCGGTCTCTGCAGGTAACAGTGGACTGAACTGTGTAATGAAAAAACCAATTAGCTGCTTCAGGCACCAAACCCCGAACACCATCGATCCCACCTGAGACCGACTTTACGGTTCTCTTTCAGTCCAAGGCCTTGTTTGGACTTTAACGGCCTCTGCCGCGGACATGCTGTGGCTCTCCTATTAAAAGACATGCTGACAGGGCAAAGCATCTATTGCTCGGACTGGAAATATGATTCTGGGATGTGCTGCTGCTGCTGTCGCTGAAGCTGCTGAGAAGAAAGCTCCATTACTGCCTCTATTACTGCCAGCTCTCACGGAGCTAGGAGAGGGGAGACACTGGCAGAATAGCGGGCTGATTGTGATTGATGGCTTCCCATTAGCAGGCCTGTTATTGCTCCGGCTGGGGAGAACAACTACTGAGTTGTAACACAACACATTACCTCAGTGTCTCTCCCAAGCCTGGGCTGAGAGATGCTTCAATAAAACACAGAGCCGCTCTCCGAGATCCTCATTCCCTGCTTAAAACACTCGGCTCTTCTCCTATCAGATGGAATTTGTGAAGCACTCCCACTCAATAAACACATCATTAGTATTCATATTAACTGTAGCCAGTGCTATAGATAGCTGCTCTCCTCTGCCGTCTGTTTCGGCTTTGATTGTGGATGTATCCACTGCAGCTTCACTGTGCCTCATTTTTTTTCCTTCTTCTTCTTCTTCTCACCATCTTTTGTTTTTCTGCGCCTCCACACGTCAGAATGATTGATTGGAACCAGGACACAGTGTGTCCTGCATTACCCCAACAAATGATCTGGCCCTTGCCAGCAGACCTTGGCCGGTAAGAAATCAATATTTCACCATTAAAATCTATCAGAGCGGAGTTAGGGGCCGGGGCTGTCAGACGCGACACCATCAAGCCACCGCAACATTAAATGTGACACTTGCAGCGCACGAGTAATCAATATCTACTGGTTCACAGATCATTTGTGGTCACCTTTTAAGCAGTGATGGATGTCTCCTGGGGCAGTGATTCATGTTGTGATACCATTTAACAAGGTTTTATTCCAGTTGAGGTGGTCATCCCCTGAGAAACGAGCAAGAGATGGAGCACCTCTGAGTCCAGTTTAATCCCATTCAGCATGTCCTTAGTCATTAATGGGGCCCTTTTTATAGCTTCTGTGGCCCTCTGCGTGTGAAAAAATACAAAACTGACCACAAGGTTTAAGCTTCCGGGAGCGGCGGAGGACCTAAAAGTCGTCTCTCTTTTTTGGCTGCAACTATTAGGGGCTAAATGGAGACACATGATTGTGAGAAAATACACAGTTTCTTTGCTTGGAATCACATTTGCCGGTAGTTTGCCAAGAGAATTCCGAAAACTAAATTGAGACAGGTTCCAGATAGCCCATGATGACTCTGTGACTACTTTGATAGGAAAAAAAAACAACAAATTGTCTTGTGAATTTTTCAAACAAGTCGAACACGAGAAAGAGGCCCTGCGATTAACGCAGGAAAACCGAGAATCTTCACAAACCTTTTTTGAGACATTTTGAAGACTTCTTCACGAATACCGTTCAGAGTTTGTCACCAACAGTTGCAGCCCGGTGAGATACTGGCTTATGACAGATTACACGGGGTGTCACAGAGAGCACAGTGGGTACAGGGCAACGCTTTTATTTCAAACCAAGCATTAAAACTACAGATCAGAGTAATATAATAATAATAATAATAATCATCTGTAAGCAAACATTTCTGCGGAGCAGCCCAGGGTTGCTCACCGTCGTGATTGATGGCTTCCCATTAGCAGGCCTGTTATCGCTCCAGCTGGGGAGAACGACTACTGAGTTGTAACACAACACATTACCTCAGTGTCTCTCCCAAGCTGCAGCTGAGAGATGCTTCAATAAAACACAGAGCCTCTCTCTGAGATCCTCAATCGCTGCTTAAAGCAATCAGCTCTTCTCCCATCAGCTGGAACTTGTGAAGCATTACCACTCAATAAACACATCATTATTGTACATATTACTGGTATACAATTCTATAGATATCTCCTCTGATTGTAAATGTTTGACTATAACAGCCATTAAAAGCTCTTGCTTTGCAATCAGACATCTTCTGAATCACCAAGTTGCTCCCAAAGGTTCGGGATGAGCAGGGTCATCTGTTGTGCACTTGTCTGCACAAAGAACTGTCTGGGTTTCACTGATTGGCTGCTCGGATGAATGCATGTTTAGGATTTTTATGCACGACTGAATCATCAAATTATGATATAGAGATTTGTGTAATACATCTTAAATTTGTTTTTTATTATTATTATTCTGCAGTTTATTTAGTAGTAACCGTGCTACATTGTCTTACACAGATTTATTCATCCAACATTCATCTTTCAGGCTAACTGCAAAATAATACTGTAATTAAAAAAGCAGCGTTCCTTGAATTAATGTACACTGCCCGCGGCCTTGCACGCCCAAGTTTCAAACAAGGATCTTGCATGATCTCATGTGCTCAAAGTATGTTTTAAATGTATGTGTAAAATCTAATGAGTCATAGCCATTTTGTGTTGACTAATGTAAACGAGCTGTGGTGGCCATTTTGAATAAGCTATCAATTGCACATGTACGTCTAATATTTACTCTCTGAAAGGTTCATTAAATCTGCCCAGTGGTGCGTGAGGTGTTTTGCTAAAACACAGACAAAGACAAATGCAATTAAACCGTGCCTATCATGGAAGCAAGCATTAATTAGATTATTGGCCTTAAACATTATAATTACACAGTGCAGTATAGATTATAGGGGGGGCATGGAGGCTCGGTGGTTAGCACAGTTAGATTACAGCAAGAAGGTTGCAGGTTCACCTTCCAGCCGAGGGCCTTTCTGGGTGGAGTTCACATGTTCTCCCCATGCACATGTGGGTTTTCTCCGGGTACTCCGGTTTCCTCCCACAGACCAAAAATATGCATGTTAGGTTCACTGGCAACTCTAAATTGTCCCTAGGTGTGACTGAGAGCGTGAATGGTTAGCTGTCTCATTTGTCTCTATGTGTCCCTGTGATGGACTTTTGACCTGTCCAGGGCGTGTGTGTGTGTAGACACAAAAAATAGACAACAGTAGTGCTTCTGGCTACCATTTTGTTTCCTCCTCAGTAAATGTGTAAGAGCTCCCAACCTTGCCTCCTGACCCTCGTTCTATGAGAGGAGATAATTACTTGTCAGGAATAAATAGAGAGATTAATGAATTCATTAGTGGTGGGAAGTTTAGCTGTTCAGAACAGCACTTACCGCTATGACACATCACGCCTATTGTTTTACTAGCTAGTTAGCCTCGAGCAATAACATTCACACAGCAAATTGCCTCCTACACTCAAGTAAACCGCGCAGAAAGTGTGTCCTTATCTCGGAATTTAGCAAGAACCCAAACAAAGGCTCTTTAAATACCAATCCTTCATCTTAATTACTTTTGTAAAAGCTTGTGTCCTTGTTAGCTGGAACAAGACAAGACACATTAATCTACATTAGCAAACAACACTGGACCACCGGATGTGGGTTCTGGGGTGGCATTGAGAATTTGTGCACAGCCCTCATGGTTCTAAATAGGCTGCAACTGTAAATGAGCAAAACCCAGCTGAGCTTTTCCATCATTGTACACATCTGTTCAGTGCGGTGTTTAACTTTTTTCATTTAAATTAAGCTTTGTGCTACAAGACAGCTGGATTCTTGTTGGAACCCGTGAGCTCCCAACCAGCCGAGGGTTCATGTAGCTCGGCTCCGTCTCTTTATGACTTATCATTTCCAGAATAAAGTTTCAGCATTGTCATCTGTAGTCCTGTCATTGGTTTGTGTTTGTCTCCATATTTGTTCTCTAGGGTTCATGTTTTTATTACCTGATGATTCCCTTTGACAGAAAGGATACTCACCTGCATCCACCTGCCTGCCCACTTTCCACTTCCTCAGACTCCCAGATCCTTTTCCTCCTCCTTGGTTAGTAAAGTCTACACTTCAAAACAGATTGAGGTTGTCAGAAAACCACAAGAGGTCCCACAAAGGACTACACACAGATAAGCCATCTAAAAAGATTGGAAGGTTGAGAGACTTGTAAAACACTTTTTTTTTTTTTTTTTACCAAAACATCAAATATTCTTGTTGAAATGTGTCCATATTTTACTTTTTTTTATAAGACACTTTTTAGGCAAGAAAATGTTGCATCATAAAACATGTAATTCATAAAAATAAATATGTACATAAGGCTGTAGATCAGAGGAGATGCAGTATAATGCAACTTTTATTTATTATTACCTGCTGTCAAAAGTTGGAGCAATAATGTTTTTGCTATGTTTGTCTGTGTGTTTGTTCATTTGTCTGTACCGTTAGCAAAATCTCTCATGAATCACTGGACAAATTATGATGAAACTTTTCATTGGGTGTTCATCTCCAACTTTTGGAGTCAATCTGATTCAAGATGGCAGAAAAATGACTTTAGCTCAGTCAACTTTACAGATACTGAGCTAAAGTGTGATGTGGCTACCACCACATCACAGCAATTTAACCTTAGCCTACACAAAAAATGGCTACATTCAGCCACTTTTACAGATACTGAAGCTGAAGGTGTGGTAGTAGTTGACAGTCATTCACAACACATACTCCAAGAGTGAACACATTATGGGAGATCTCACAATATCACATGAGATCGTGCATGTTAGTTTCATTGTATCACCAAAAAGACAACTGCATTATTTCTCAACATATGATAATCTTAGTCTAAAGCTCTGGCATAAAAGTGGGTGATATGTATTCCTTCGACAGATGCTAAGTCTTTCATTTTGTTTTGTTTTGAAACATAAAGAGTAAAGAATGAATGAAAAGCCCTGTGACGGAGACAATTCTGTTTTTGTCAGCAATTATCACCCAGCTGAAAGGTTTAAACTGTAAACTGACCATGGCCCAAAGTCACGCTGCTCTTACATTTTTAACTGTTTAAAATGTAAATCAAGTAGCATCAGGCAACAAAAACACAACACATGATCACCCAAAGGTCGTGTATTTATTACACAATTCTTTATTTTCATAGTTTTGCCACACTTATTTTAGTGACGACAAAAAAAAACAACATTTCTTCCCAAATATTTATTAGAAAGGTTTCCTAATAAACAGAAAATACTGTCTTGTTTTAAACTGTGTAACTTTACCCAAACCCATTTTACCACAGATGGATGACAAAAGGTCTCTCCCACAGTCGAGTCACCGTTCTCTCTCTCACACTCATACACATGCACACACACACACACACACACTGCATATCTGCAGCAGAGATTAACACTGCTTCACAGTGAACATCCAAACACCTGCTTCAGATCCAGAGCAGATGATCGTATTGGATGTCCTGTTTGTCCTGATTCATGATGACCCTTCAGACCGATGACATCCTCAGCAGCTGTCCATCAGTAGAAGGTTGTGTTCGAATCGTCCTCATCCTTTATAGAGTGTACTTATTCTGAGTCGGCCATTTTATGGAGCTGTAATGTTTCGTCCATATATAGCGCCCTGGATGCTGCTCATGTGGTTCTATAAGAGTGTACAGAAGTTTTACATCAGTGGAAATAGACCACAATTCATTGCAGCCTGAGCCAACGCAGCAGGCTAACTGAAGCTAATGCTAACATCTGAAGCTCATTGTTGTGATTTTATGATTCGTTGAAAATTACTTTAATTATGTAAACATCTCTGATATAAAGCAGATCGTCTCCTCTATCTAAACTGTAAAAAAATTATTCCAAAAAGATGAACTGAAAAAAAAACATTTACAGATGCAGACAAATTTGTTTGGATCCATTCATTAAAGAAGTAAAAATCCACAAAATTCCCTGAAATGATATGAAACTGACTACATTTATACATTTATAAAGAATCAACTAATGAAAATCTGTCAGTGCCTTTGAATTTTGGTTCAACAGAAAACAAAAATTTAATTAATGAAACTGGCCTTGACAAAAAGGATGTAAGCCCTAGAAAGATTTTAAATAATTTGCCCAAAGTGAAATGTTAAACTAAGGTGTGTACTGTAATCAGCATCACATGTGTCTCTAGTCTTGTAATCAGTCAGTGTGCCTGTTTAAAGGGGGAAATGTAGTCACAGGGCTGTTTGGTATCATGGTGTGTACCACATTGAACATGGATTGAGCAGCATGTTGAAGGTAAAGACTATAAGATCATCTCCAAGCAGCTAGATGTTCCTCTGACTACAGCTGCTCTGATTATTCTGAAGGTTAAGGTCCACAGGACTGGAGACAAGCTCCCTGGACGTGGACACATGAAGACAACCGAAGAGACGGATGGTAGCCAAAGAGCCCAGAACAACTTCTAAACAGGTTAGAGGTGAACTCCCAAGGTCAAGGGTCGTCATTGTCAGATCGCACCATCAGTCACTGTTTGAACCTAAGTGGACTTAATGGAAGACAACTTAGAAGGACACAGACTTATAAAAAAGTGAGACTGCAATTTGCCAAAATACATATTAAAAAGCCATAAAGCTTCTGGGACTTCTGTCCTTTGGACAGATGAGACAAAATTGGAGCTTTTTGTGCCAGGGGAGATAGTGCCTATCTTGAGTAGTCATTGTGTGAGAGGCAGGGTACACCCTGGGCAGATCGCAAGTCCATCACAGGGAGTCAGAGACGAGGCGAACAACCATTTCCACTCTCACTCACACCTAAGGACAGGTTTAGAGTTACCAATTAACTATTTCATGCGTGTTTTTGGTTTGTGGGAGGAAACTGCAGTACCCGGAGAAAACCAGCTCTATGGTCACAAACTTCAAAATGAAGCATACGAAGAAAAGCACCCGATGCTTAAAGTGAAACATGAAGAAAGCTTGGTTATGACCTGAAGCTGATCTCAAGACTATCAAGGCATCCTGAAGCTAAATGTTCTGCGCAGCGTCAGAAAGCTTGGTCTCAGCTGCAGGTCATGGGTCCTTCAAGAGAAGGACTCAAAACACACAACTGAAAACCTTCAAGAATGGCTCAGAATCAAACACTGGACTATTCATTAGTGTCCTTCTGAGCCCTGATCTAAATCCCAAGGTGGAGAAGTCTCAGAGAGAGCTACAGAAATCACTTGATTGCCTTAAAAGGCTGGGCAACAAAATACTAAGTTATGAGTATCCTTTTAGACAAGGCCAGTTTCATTAGTTTGTTTTTTTATTTTTTCTGTTAAACCAAAATTCTTTCCCTTATTACTTTTTGTTTCTTTAACAAAAGGGTACAAACAAATTTGTGAGTGAGTGAGCATTTCGAACACAGCCAGAACTCAGTCTAAGCTAGAGATAGCTTATATGAACTTATCTTATTCAAACTTTCTATGTTTACTTATTTGGGTATTTGATTTATTTTCAGGATGATTTTCTCCCTAATTTCTGCATGAGGGTTTACCATAACTGGAGCGGGGTTTGCATTTTTGTCTTGTTTTCAAAGCAACTGAAAAAACTCTCAGGTCTGTTCAACACTCATGTCAGTCCTCTGCCACGAATGACCCATTTCCTGTCAAAGCCATAAAGTTCCATTTATGTTTCGCTGGGCAGGTGGTTGACTGTAGAAGACCACCGCCTGCATCCCTAAGGAACCTATCGGCAGTCTTTATCAAAAACCTTTAACAGAGACATGAGCTGATGACATAAAAACAAGTCTGAGGTTCAGTCGGCTATGATGTATGCTGATACTTGAACCAGGAAACTGTTCGGCACAAAGGTGCCAGAGGTTCTGACCTGATAAAAAATTAGCATTGCAGCCAATAGTGTTTCGGGTAAATGATAATGAACTTCATCAAAGAGGAAGAATTACACAACAAACTCAGCTGTCGTTGTCCACTTCGACTCAGGGCAGAGATCTGTGAAGAAAGGCCTCTCAGGAACTGATCAGAAATACTGTCCTCATTGGCCGGAGGCAGCCAGTCAGGTGTTTGCAGCCTGTTGGACCTGAGCTGACAGGCGGATGCCGAGTCTGAACAGCCGAACAACACGATGATTGAGCGGAGGCCTGATGTGGTCCGGACACCCTTCAGTCCTGATGGCTCTTCCCCTGCAGGACTTTGTATTCATACTGCGGAAAATACGGCAGGACAACAGTTACAGACAGCTGAATCCTGTTCGGACATAAACTGTGTTAAAGCAGCATCGTTCGAACATTCATCTGCCTCAGTGCAGATCTGATTGGACTGTAAACCATCGCCAGAATAATTTATATTGGCGATGAAGCACACAGTGGTTGTGTAAACATGAGGATGACAAATGGAAGCATATGGAAGCATCGTGATAAATCTTACTGAACAGTAGGTGCTATTTCTTTTAGACACGTCCCCTCGACATAAAGTCTCACTCCATTCTTATACCGAGGATGTTCAAAGCTACAGTCCTTTGAATATGCATGTGTCACAAACACCTAAATGACTTCCAGGAAAGGAAATATTGGATGCCAAATAACTACCATTAACTGACTTGAGTTCATGGTTTCCAGGAACTGAGGTGGTCGGTTCTGACTCCTTCTAACGCCACATAAACTGAGCTAACCACCTTGGTTCGCTGACTTCCAGACTCCTAAACATATCTGGAGTCATAGCTGACATTTAGATCAACAGTAAAAAAGGACTGCCATATCACTTTTAGCTTGGATGTTTTGTAGTTTGGTATCAGCCAGTCTCTGTTGTTTTATGAGCTGTAACCAGTTTCATTACTTGTACAAGAAACCCATCCAACAATACTTTAGTTTAAACATCCTCCCTGCAGAATTCACTGTGAAAAATGATTCTGTTCTTAGAGAAACAGAGGCCTAAACACATCTGCTCCTGCTCTATCACAAGACATCACAGCTCCTCCAAGCAACTTTGGAGCAGCCTCGTTACTTAAATCGAAGGTTACGTATGTAACTACGGTTCTATGAATCCCGGATGACCGCCAGAGGGCGGTGCTGAAAGCACTGAATGTTCCCTTCGCGCATGCGCAGTTCGAGTAATAGTATCAACAGAGTCACACTTGTGACACATCGGATGATCAATCAGAGGCTAT
>NC_051435.1:20413311-20469779 GCF_001649575.2 Kryptolebias marmoratus | reverse complement strand
AGCGAACCGCATGCGAGAAGAAAAAAGGAACAGAGCCTCGGATGACGTCAGGCTATATAGCCTCTGATTGATCATCCGATGTGTCACAAGTGTGACTCTGTTGATACTATTACTCGAACTGCGCATGCGCGAAGGGAACATTCAGTGCTTTCAGCACCGCCCTCTGGCGGTCAGTAGGGATGAAATAGAACTTGTTGAAAAATGAAAAACTAATTTAAAAAAAGTACATGTTCTCCATGATAATCGCCTGACAACCAAAGGCAGAAGGGCAATAATGTCTTTGCCAGTGTCTGTGTGTTTGTGTTGGCTTGTTTGTAGGATTAGAAAATTTCTCTTGAACCACTGGACAAATTTCTTTTTTAAAAAGCAATCACTGAATGCACATCTAAAATTGACTTTTTGTTTCAGTGTTTATACACAATTTTCTTACCAAGGCTAGCTGCCGCCCGATGTTTCCCATGGTGATAACCCCGGCAAAGAAGATGCATGGGAGCCAAGAGCGAATGTAGAGGAAATCTGGAGAGGTATACCTGAGCAGGAGAGAATGCACACCTTAAAACTGGACACCATCACTTTATGTTTAAATCCTGATTCACCCTTAGACCAAATTCCTAATCCTCCAATCGAATGATGACCACCCAAACACAACCCCCCCAATATGTACCAGAACAGTCTGGGACACATTGTCTGATCCAGCTGAAGAGTTACTTCAGCTGCAGTTGTTGAATATGAAACTCTGTAATACAATGATTTTAGTATAAAAATGCACACTTATAAACTCTAACCTGAGACTTCACATACAGAAAAGACCACACACTCTTTGTTTACAGTTCATACACACCTCCATCCCTGTACGCTTCATGCTTTTCATCAAATAAAGAATTAGTTTCCTTTTTTTGCTAGGGAACTTACTGAAAGACTCCGTTGTAAACCAGGAGCTGGGTAGCCAGAGTTGCCAGCAGAGCGATGCTGACCCCTAGGCCAAAGCCACTGCGGGAGCGGTCAAATGTCCACCACAAACCGATTGAGAGCGCTGCTAAAGTCAGAGAAAGCTGCACATTGTTAGCGAAGTCCACCTTCTGAAAAACAAGGAGGTCAAGGAGCAAACTCTCATTGGCTAGCAACTCCAAACTATATTTACATACAGTAACAGTCCTATCATACAGATGCTGAGAATACACATATCCACCCTACCTTTGATTTCCTATAGAAATAATAAAAGTAGTTCTGGAGTGGTCAAGATTTGTTAGAGTTGTTCCCTGATGAGCTGAGACTTCAGACGATTCCTAAAGTTACAAAGTGACAGCTCTGCTCCCCATGCAGCTTTTATTACACAGACTGAAGGTATCGAGCTGTTCTGTGTCCTAAAGAAAAGTCTAAAGTTCAATAGGATGATTCATGATCCAACAAGAAGGTTCAAAGTCTAATAGGAAGATTAGAGGTCCATCAGGAAGACTGAAGGTCCATTGAGAAAGTTGAAAGTTCAACCCATGAACCCACAGGAAGGACCATGGACCAACAGGAAGGGCCATGGACCAACAGGAAAGACCATGGACCCACAGGAAGGGCCATGGACCCACAGGAAGGCCCATGAACCCACAGGAAGGCCCATGAACCCACAGGAAGGACCATGGACCAACAGGAAAGACCATGGACCCACAGGAAGGGCCATGGACCCACAGGAAGGGCCATGGACCCACAGAAGGGCCCCTGGACCAACAGGAAGGCCCATGAACCCACAGGAAGGCCCATGAACCCACAGGAAGGCCCATGAACCCACAGGAAGGCCCATGAACCCACAGGAAAGACCATGGACCAACAGGAAGGCCCATGGACCCACAGAAAGGTCCAAGGTACAACCTTGAAACTTCTCTTCAATGTTCTTGTTGGTTCAACAAGAAGGTTCAGGTACAACAGAAAAAATTGTGACACAAGTGGTGACAAAACATACATTTACAGCAATGGAGTAACACGACTGGTAGACACAAGGCAGATTCTGTTCATTAGAAAAGTTTTAGATATTTAACGCCCATCTGTTCTGTAATAGGAATCTCCTCTGAATAAAACTTCATACAGACCAATCCGTTTTCCTATCGATTCAGAAATACATTTGAAAGAAAAAAAGGATACAGCACTGGCATGGTTGATACCGACAAACACAGCCACGCAGCGCATCACACTCGACCACTCCCGCTTGAACTTGTGTGGTTCACCGAGCCGGCTGTCGATGCAAGGATACAACAGTCCAATCATTGCTGCAGGGAAGGGAAACAAGACAGAATATTTGTTAAAGAAAAGAAAAGAAAAACTAAAAGCTGAAGCAACACTGATGGTTCTGTTTTACTGAGATTAGGCCTTTCAAAGTACTTTCACAGCATTAATGGAGAAATCACTGAACAGGCAAACCAGTTGTTTTTTTTTCTGACAGGCATCACAAAAGTCAGCAATCACTGCTTCATTAACATGCTAATGATATGGTAATAACACACATGCTTGATTTGGTGTTGATAGCACTCAGTAGAGATGTAGAGTTGTTTTCACAGAGGATCACTCCTACTGGCAGTTAAATAAAGAACAGTTGCAGTTTGATAACAGCGTTATAATTAGCTTGATTCCTCCTCAGTGTTAGTTTAACAGTGTTAGTTCGGATAACCTCTGACCCAGCTAATGCAGCTTTAAAACAAATTAATTTCTGTACTGTCAACAAGCTGTGGCAGCTCTCCTCAGAGCCGTAATCCCAGAGGATGGGCTGAACAGGTGGAGGAAGCGAGGTGCAGAAGGAGGCTCGCGTCTGGGGAAGACGAGAGCCTCGCGGTTGCAGTGCTTTTTAACGGAGCCGCTTGGGATCAAGCAGCGCCGCTCCGCATTTGCATCTCAAGCTGTATACCAAGGACACGAGATTCCAATAAAGGTGGCCAGTCAAGCCTGTTGGACACGCACAGGTAAGAGTGTGTGTGCGTACACATGCACTGCTGCATGGATACTACAAGCCTTCTTACATTATAAAAAAATGTGCCAGCACTGCTGTGTATGGAACTATCTGTAGCCGTGTTAACTTCTGAACTACCATGGGTTTTCCCTCAGCAGAGTGACAACACTTCATTTCTGTTTGGCACTGTCATGGGTGATGTGACCGCATTCAGGCAGCACCAAATACAGGTCTGAATGGCCTCACTGCACATTTACAATACACTGTATTCGCTCAAACCACGTTCAGAGGTGGTCCAGACCCCTTCTATCAGCATTAGTTTGGCAGTCTGAACACAATCAGTCCTGAGCCGAGCTGTAGGACCACCTCCTGAACTGATGTCACCCCACACAAGCAACTTTTACTTGGTTATCTATGGATAGATGGTGTAGAATTAAAGAGCACATATCCTGATTTCCCTGAAGCTTCAGCTCCTTCTAGTCTGGATCCAACAACATATTATTGGGTTGCTTTTAATTGTCAAGCATGTTTTACTTTGACACTAATATCGTTCCTATATTTGATAAAAACAGGATGTTCCAGATCTGTATGTTGGCAATCAATCTATCTAATCCACATTCTCCTAACTTCAGCTCCCCTGCTGACTTCTGCCTCGTTCGGCTTCCATTCTGTTCATTTCATGGAGCCGACAGGATTTTACACAAGTGTGTTAAATTTTGGAAAGATCTAGTGTGTAGCTGAAGACCCACATCATTTCAAAGACAGCATGTCTTCTCATTGACACATATGTGTTTGTTGACATTGCTTTCATTTTGGTGGCCATTTTGGGTCCTCCACGACATCACAAATTCTGATTAGACAATTGTTACACATTACAGTTAATTTTTTGCTTAATAAACAGAGAAATCGCTCAATTTTTGGGCTGTGCTTTAAACTTAACAGGAACATTATTTCTATCTAACCTCTTCAGTTTCTGACATTTTCAAGTTCAGTTAGTTTGTTACTATTTATAAAGTGACTGCAATTCTCCAAACCAGATCAGTGCAACAAAACAAGTAACAAATCACCTAAAAACTACAATGTGTGTCACTAAGCGTTCCTCCAGCGGACTGAGGCAGTAATATCAGGACGTTAAACATCACAGAGGAGGTGTGAGAGGGACCTCGAACAGTGCAGAGTAATATCCTGACATAATTTTTTCGCTCACCTGAGGCTGTGCCACAGCAGGGTGCTACCCACCAGGCTGAGGAGAAGATACTGCTGATGACGTCTGGAGGGAAAAGGGTGACGTTTCTCTGCACCTGAAGTAAGTTCAACACCAGAGCCAGGAAGACGCCCACAGAGAACAGCATCCCCCCTCGGATCAACAGGTTTGTGGTCCTAGAAAGCAAAGCAGAGTAGTGAGGAGACTTGGTTTGAACAAGTTTAGTAAGCTTTATTTAAAAAGCTGTGATAAGTACGGTGTTGAGGGTGATACAGCCAGAGGTGATGCAAATCACCTGTTGGTGATGACAGAGATATACGGCCCCCGAGGACGCTGCGGCGTGCCTGAAGAGCCCAACCGTTGCTGCTGGTCACTGGACGCGGAGCTGGAGCTCATGGTGGTCAGTGTTTGGGACATTCGGAAGACTAGGTCAGAAAAAACGTGGAATGATGAGTAACCTCCTTTGCCACAAGAGACATGTCTACTCATCACATCCAAAATAAAAATGTAAAAAAAAAATAAAACAAGAAAAATTAATCAGAACAAGAAAAATAGATCAAAAAAACGTCAAACAGTCACTTTTTGATATCTTAAATGTAATTTTTCCAAGTATTGTTTCAGTTTTGGAGCCCTTGAAATAGTATTTTTCCCAGTAGGAATGTTTGTGCGTTTTGTTTTAATTCAGACTGACAGGATTCAAACACGGAGGAAACCCATAACTGATACCTAAAATGGTACATTAGTGACAGGAGTGTGATTTGATTATGTTACAACGGACTCCAGGTTCCTGTCGGGTGTTTGACCTCAGTCTGTCTGAGCTCAGCAGCTTTACATGACAAACAGGTGATTTAACACCTCACTCAAACTGTGTCGAAAATGATCCAGTAACTCCGGAACCGGCATGAAGGATAAGCTAACTGAGCCCGAGTTCGGCAGATTACGTGTTCCATCTGTAATCTTCGCTGGCTGAGATGCCTTAGTTGGCATCATTCGTTATGATAAAGTGGGTCAAAAGTCAAATTTCTTACCTTACTGTGAGCAAAACCTTTCCGGAACACAGCTACACAGCTCACTAGACATTTAAAGTGCTTCACCGGGAGGAAAACAGGACTGAAATCCCATATTTCTTTAATAAGAATCCTTTGTTTCTGTTTCTACTGACGGTATTTCCGGTGTGTGTATTCTAGAAAGCCAATCAGGTCACACGTCCGTGACGTAAGCACGTTATGCAAAGCGGACGTATCACGTGACTGGAGTTTCCCGAAAAAACGGTAGCAGGCGTTAGAAGAAAAGCACGAATATTCTGTTTGTTTTAAGTGTTTTATTGTCTAAACTAAGAAAAACAAGAGACAAAATTTAAGTGTAACATTTAGAAAAGACAACAATCTTTTCTATTTGTCTAAATAATGAAAATATTATTGTCAAAAGGTTTATGAGGGGAAAAAGAGAAAGAAAATCATTTAATCATTTACATTAAAAAGCGCCTTTTCTGTTTTGGAATCGGTCTTCCCACACTGCTGCACCTACTTTTTAAGCAACTTCTAGTAGATATTTAATAATATTAGGACAGTCACTTTAAAGGGGGTGAATTGTTATGCAGTGCCTTATTTTACATTACATTTTTTTAATTTAAATGGCATTACTCTGTAGAATTTTGATTTCATTTTGACACTGGAGAAGGTTTTTTTTTTAATTTTTGTAAAGAAGGCCAGTTTATATTGACCATGACATATTTATGACCGCAATAAAAGCAGAAAACATGAGTCACCCAGACACTGATTTCTGAACAGTTATTTTTTAAAAATCACTCTTTGTTTTATAAGTCATTTTAATCTCTTTACACCTCCACTTTCTCTGAGGGCCACACTGAACATCCTTTAATTCCCAAAGTGTTCTAAGCTCAGGTTTAATTCCAAATTGGCCCCGTTTAAATAGAAATAATCTAAATCAATTGAACCTTAGGAGACGATGGGCCAGGCTCCACACTACACTGCACCTCATCCACCCCCCAGCCCCATGAGACAGTCACTTAACTTCAATAATCAGTGGGATAAGAATGCTGCGGGTCTTATGAGAGCATGGGGGCTTTCAATTAGCCATCAAGGGCCATTTAGTGGCCCCTGATGCAGGCAGGGACCAGTGTGGAATACAGTTCATCAGCTCAGGTTGTAAAGGCTATCCCCGATGGACCACTGCAGGTCCCAACTCCAGATTAATAAGACCTGTGACCTCTCTCAGGTCTGTCATTCACCCTTCACCTGACCCGCCTCTTTTCTGTTTCCAGCAGACTGGCTCCTAGAAGGCAGACAAGTGAAACATGAGGAAAAAAATGCCTGTATTTCAGGCCCTTTTGTTCTCCCATGTATGTCTTATGATTAGGGTGGGTGCCATGTGTGTGTGTGTGTGTGTGTGTGTGTGTCAGTCACCACTGAACAAGCTGCATTTTAACACACTGTTAAATGTCATAGGAACCGTGAGCCTGGTCGGCTGTTACTCGGCTGCACCAGGAGAAGCTACTGCCAATTACTGCTCCAGAAACACTGCTGCATAGCCTTACATTTGGAATTCTTTTTTTTTTTTTTTAAACCTTTTAAGGTGCCACAAAGAACTGTTGATGTGGGTGTTTGCGAGAGGAAAGATACCACATTATTGGCGATTTAGTGTACGAGCAAGTGATTTATTACTCTGAATGCTACTCGTGTTAATTTCACTAATTGGTTCGGGCCTCTTTGCAGCTGAGAGCTTCCAGTGGGTGTGCTGGCTGGTCCATGTCGGTGGGTGTCTACTTCCCGTGTGCTGTGGTTGCTGCGTCTCGTCTGGGTTTAGGTTCATCATTGTGTGTGTGTCTAGGTGTGCTGCACGGGTGTTTCGGTGGTGTCTGAGAGGCCCCTGGATCTCCACACCATTTGATTTTAGACTACGGTATTTGAACTGTTTTTAGGGTCAATTAACTGTTTTTAATCTTTTTAATAAATCATTTGTATGGATGGAACGTCGTCTCCAGTTTTCTGTGGTACAATGAACCTATGTGCCTTTTTTGGGGTTAATGAGTACATTGATAATAGTGAAAATATAACACAAAATCTATAAAAATATGTCTTTTAGTGGGATTCTCAGGTCGGCATTGTTGCTTTTATTTGCTTAGAGGTTTTGGTAACTTATTCTAACCCCCTCCTCCAAACCCCATCTTTTTTTGCAATTGTGACGGTCGAGCGGTTGCCATCACAATGATCGCCCTCCAGACATACATGCAAAAAAACAGCCTTAAATGTAAAAATAGACTTACGTGAAAAAAAGAACTGCAGTATGTATAAAGAGTGTGAAATGTAAATTTTGTGTTGCATGAAAAAAAATAAATAGATGGCATTACATCTAAAAACAGTGCAGCTGTTAACCTGTATGCAGGTTTTTATGTTATAGAGTAATTCACAGAAACAGTCTGCACCAAAAACACATGAATCCTCGAAAACTACCATAGCAAAATGAAATCGCACATCTCAAATAAAGAATGAAGACATTTTACACATACATTCGAATAATACAAATACAATCAGGAGAAAAAAAACAGAACACATGCGGGGAATAAAAAGCTGTGTCCAGTTCCAGCTGGAGGAGCAGGGGTATATCAGCGTTAACAGGTTAGTTTTTGGGTCACCCGAGAGTTGAGGACTCTAACATTAGTTGGGTTTTTATTTAGGAGCTTTAAACACAAAGGAGCAATACCTTGCTGGTTTTGTCGTCTCCAGTAACTACACTCCTGTACTGCTGGACCTTATTCAGGCAAGAACTGAGACAAAGAAATAAATGTGGATGGTGGAGAAAACCCGTCTGATCTGCAGTCAGAGCTGGGGGGTTGAGCGTCTTTCCTGTGAAAGCTGTGCCAGTGCACATGTGTGTGTGCGTTCACAGTGATAGTGACAGAGCAGGCTGTATCCCCTGTGAGCAGGCCTGCAGAACAATGATTACAGATGGGAGAATGTGTCCTCGGCCACACAGGGACGGGGATTCTAATGCAAATCAGAGCTGCTGCCCATTGAAATGTTTCCATTCTTGTGAAACAGAACAGTATAAGATGGAATGTGCTGGCTGAAACTGTAATTATACACTGAAGAGATTTCAGCAGTTTGTAAAGAGGAGCTTCCAGACTGGATCTAGCACTCCACCTGCTGGCTTCAGGCCGCTACTACGCAATCACCAACTCCATCCATGCATTTTCTTCACCCGCTTAATGGGGCATTCAGATATTCAAACATGAGCCTAATTGTCTTGTGATTTGATTTCCTATAAACCGTACTTCGTCTCCCTCTTTTAGAATAGATCGTCCTGGCACAAACTAAACCAGTCTCAGTTGGCTTACATCGTCCCCCCCAAGTCTCTCCTCGTGGATTACGCTTTATTTGCATTGTGAAGAAGAAGAAAAGGAGAGCCGAGGCACACTCGGAGCGGGCTAATGGGAGGGAGGAGAGTGGGAGCTCGGGCAACTGCTGCTGATTGGCCACCTCAGACACGCAGCTTCTCCACAGCACAACCTGTCACTGTTAATCAGGAGCCAGCCAGGGCTATCAGAGAGGTGAGCCTATTGCTATTCAGGACGAAACAGATGATAAATCATTTGTACATAATTAGTGCTCAGCAAGGTTACAACTGACACGTATTTTCATCTTAATTAAGAGGGAAATTTGTTCCATTAATTTAATTTGGTGTGCATGAGCAGCTCGCACCTAACTGAGTTAATCTTCCACCTGTCAGGGTGGGATGGAGTCTGGCCTTGGATTACACAAGGAAGTGGCTTCTTTCACGCACACACCTCCGAGACAATGGATACACGAAGCTGCGGGCGCGGAACATTTCCTGCCGGGTGCAGAAACGAGCCTGAGGAGAGGGACTCTGAGGCCCGACTCTGCCACCAAACCTTTTGGTCCTCCTGCGTACAAGAGCAACTGTTTCACTGTGCGTCACGGAACGGGAACCACTAAGGTTTCATCACGTTAAAGGGATCGTATGGTCCTTTTTCAAGTCATGTTCTATCAAATAATTCTTATTGGTTTGTACGTAACGAGCCGTGACATCAGCCATTTTTTTCTCCGGAGTATGGGGAAGAAGGCAAAAGTCTTCATCCAGGCTAGGCTAACGGATAGCCAAACTAGGGCCTGTTCTTTTTGGTTTTCAGGCTTTTAAAACAAATCAAAACTAAATTACTGGTGTGGAAGAACGCAAGAGTGCACAGTCCAATACATCAATCTCTCACTTGAGTCACTTTTCATAGAAAAACGAATGTATTTCATGTATGTTTATTACACATGTCATCTTATTTATCTTTCCTAACACCTTGTTGAACAAAGCATTCCTTGAGGCAGGCGGAGCTCTAACTCTCATCCTTCTTCGCAAACACGAAGCTCCGAACACCAGCTAAAAAGCAGCGCAACATTGTTTTATTTTCGTTTTGCTTTGACTTGAACCACAGAGGATTCTGTCTCAAAGCTTTAAAATTTCTCTAAACTGGACTTTCAATCCGAATGGGAGGTGATCAATAATGGAAGACCAATGCTAGCACTAAAAGTTTTTTTTTTTTTTCAAAAAGTGGCGCAAAAGATAACACAGTACACCCAAAAAAGATTGTATTGGATGTGCTACCAGAAAGAACAGATTTGGCTAATTTGGCTAATAAATGAAAACATAATGCTCAAGTTGATGAAAAAAAATAGGTCAACAAAACATAAAAACGTAGAAATGAAACAAATTTTATTGCTTTACATTTCAAGGTTATAGTTTGTTGTTTTGAAGCAGAAAAGCTTGCGGTTTTGGAGCCAGTTGTGCCGTTAACCCTCCTGAAGCCCTCGTAACTTCAGGTCAGTTTGACCCGAAGGCTACAGGGGGGTTAAGTTTTTAATGATGGGGTAGGAACTGTGGCAAATTCTTACCTTTAAGGGGGCTTTTCTGGTTTACACACATATCTTATTTTCATGAAATGATTCAATTTTGGTGGTGATCCAATCAAAGTTCAAGGTCAAAGGTCAAGGTCACAGATAAGCCCATACTCTAACTCTGCAGCTGTATAACAGGAATGTTAAACTCCACAGCTGGACAGCTCGTGGGTCAAGGGGTGATCACTGTTGATGTCAAGGTGGCAAGGCCAAAGATCAGGGTCACAGATAACCTTGTGCTTTAACTATGCATCCATGTAATGGAGGAAAATTAAACTACATAGTTGGACATCTCTTAGGTCAAGGGTGATCACCATTGATTTCAAAGTCATAGGGTCAAAGTTCAGCATCACAGTTGACCTTGTGCTCCAACTATGCAACAGTGTCATGTATGTCAAACTGCACAACAGGACAACTCATGGGTTAAAGATGATGCCTGTTGGTTTCAGGGTTCATGAGGTCAAAGGTCACAAGTAACCCCTTTGTTAAAACCTTCTCTCTGCTCCTACATGTGACCCTTTTGTTTCCTCCACCAAAGAAGTTTTGTTTCCAGTTGTGTCTGCTGGTTTGTTTGTCTGTCTGTTAACGAAGATCAGGTAAAAACTAAAAAACAGATTTGGAGGAAATTTTCAGTAAATGTTGGGGTTGTCACGAAAAACAACGGATTATATTTTGGTGCTGATCCAGATTGCACTATTTTTTAATCACACTGTGGGTTCGACGGAGGTTTGAGCTCTCTGAGTGCTTCTAATGTACGTATAAGTCTGACTCTGACAGTCTCTGCCTCTTCCTCCATACTCCCTGCTCTGTGACTGACGTCAGGGCTGACGAGGAACTATCTGACAGAACATCACTTCAAAAATGCCCAGACTATCACTGTCACTGTAAACCCAAGCTCCCTGATTTACACAACCACAGAAGCCTTCATTTAGCTGAGAGTCTCACTGCAGTCCAGGCGGTCGGTGCAGATCCGGTGACCCGGTCTCTTCCTTCTGCGGGACCGAGAACCCTGTCTGTCCTGACCCCGGTCTCTTCCCTCTGCAGGTCCGAGAACCCTGTCTGTCCTGACCCCGGTCTCCTCCCTCTGCAGGACCGAGAACCCTGTCTGTCCTGACCCCGGTCTCTGAAGTCCATATGAAGCTGCATTAACAGAGCGAGGTTCAGAATGACTGATTTAGTAACTTAAAGGTTTTAATGGAATCCTCTTCTGCTTCTGAGCACTCAAACTGACAACCACTAACCTGAACTCATGCATAGTCTATTACTGCCCCCCCCCATCACCACCTAATAGAGTGTCTGTCAGGTGAAATACAGAGATGTCAGTGTCTGCAGGCTGCGCTCTCAGCCATGTGTGAAGGTTTAACCCAGCTTTTCCTTTCAGCTCCACTGCAGGTTCTGACTACTGAACATCAGAGGAGAAGGAAATCAGAAACGTCTGCTCTCAGGTGCTTCTTTCATTTTGAACCACAGCACAAAATCACAAAACTAAAGATGTTAAAAAGGTACTTGTTTGAAGTAGTTATGCTGGTATGTATAATTATAATTACTTTAAACAGGCAGACTGACTGATTACAGGACTGAAGACACCTGTGATGCTGATTACAGGATACAGTACGGTAACCAACTAAATTGTTTAAAATCTTTTCTAGGGCTGGTATTCTTTTTGTCAAGGCCACTTTCATTCATTAATTTAGACTATTTTTGCTGAAACAAAATTCAAAGGAAGCTGATTTTTATTAGTTAATTCCTAATATATATATATATATATATATATATATATATATATATATATATATTACTTTTGTCAGTTTCCTGTTATTTCAGGGAGTTTTGTGGATTTTTACTTCTTTAATGAAAGGATCCAAACATCTGTATCTGTAATTTCTTTTTTTTTTTTAAGAAAAAGGCTCAATTCATCTTTTTGTAATAATTTCTCTGCAGTTCAGATAGAGGAGACGATCTGCTTTATATAAGAGATGTTTAAATAACTAAAGTAATTTTCAACGAGTCATAAAATCACAACAATGAGCTGCAGATGTTAGCATTAGCTTCAGTTAGTCTGCTGCGTTGGTTCAGGCTGCAATGAATTGTGGTCTAATTCCACTGATGTACAACTTCAGTACACTCTTATAGAACCACATGAGCAGCATCCAGGGCGCTATATATGGACAAAACATTACAGCTCCATAAAATGGCCGACTCAGAATAAGTACACTCTATAAAGGATGAGGACGATTCGAACACAACCTTCTACTGATGGACAGCTGCTGAGGATGTCATCAGTGAGAAATATCATGAATCAGGACAAACAGGAAGCTACTTCATAAAGTTTATGTAACATAAAGTTAATATTCTGCAGTTATTCAGACATATATCATTTAAGAAGCTCTTACTGGAAGTAACTTGAGGATTGTCTAAAAACACAAAGAGAGACTGTGGAGTGTAGACTTTAAACCCTTTTATCACCTGAGACAGCTGCCTAAGAGAACTGTAAACCTGGATGAGTCTGCATGTGTCTGGGTTGTCAATCGGAAGCTCAAAAACAAAGATGCTGATTGTTAAAACCTTAAATCTGAGCCTTGATGAAGTAGTCATGATGACTATGCCCATCTTTTGTTTACAGTTAATGTGAAAAACACTCAGCTACCTTTGGCAATTTTTTTATTTAGAAATTTTGAATTTATGGAATAGAGTCTGGAAACAAATGTTTTTGCAAACTATATTTTCATTTTGTCTATACTTACCCAGACCTGAAAAATACTAAAACTAAAATCCAGACATTTTAAGGCTGCATAGGAACCCCGAAAGTCTAAAAACACTCAAGTTCCAGACTTGTTTTTTTTTTTTTTTTTGCCAAACTTATTAAGACCAGGAAAATACTAAAAGCAAAATCCAGACTTTTCAAGAGTCTGTAAGATTATAAGATTAATGTTAAAGAATAAATTTTCTATCATTTATGATATATTAATATTACAGCTGCTGTTCTCATTATTAGGACTATAAGTAATAGGAGTTTAAGCCATTACACACACAGAGGTCAGCCAGTAGAAGTTTTTTATTCATCAGTGCCAATCTTCAGAAACAACTGATGTAGACGGATTTTTTTTTAGTTAATACGTTCTCTCATTTATCAAACTAACAGTAACTGCTTCACTTAAAGAAACCCAAATTTACCAACCCTTTAAAACTTGTACACTTTAAAACTAAAATATGGAAGAGGTTTCTTGTTTTAAAAAACTCAAATGTGCTGTAGTGCACTGGCTGTAGCAGCTGCTGCTGCATCTTTATTTTCCTTGGTAATGGATAACGTGTGCTCAGGCACGGCTGATTGAGCGATTCTTTAAAAGTGCTCGATATCAGCTGATTAATTAGTGTACCTCCACATATAAACACGTGTGACAGTAAATACTTTTGAAGATCTCATTTTTATTTCAGACATCGGGTAAGGACCCCCCCCCCCCCAAACACCAGTATTATTTCCCCGCAGAACAATAATCAGTTATTCAGACCTGAACTCCTAGTTAAACAGCTGAACTTTCCCTTTAATGGATTTCTTGCAACATTTAAGCTCTTTCTGACTCCCTATTAGATGTTTATCACCGTCTGTTAGCAAAATATCTCAAGAGGCCCTGAACATATTTAAACAAAACTCTCAAAAATGTAAATATTAGACATATTTCTACAACTGATTAACGTTTGGAGTCAATCCGATTCAAGTTGGTCGCCACAGCGAATTAACTTTGGCCAACACAAAAACGATCAGAATTAAGTGGATTTCACAGATGCTGTGCTAAAATTTGATGTGGTAGTAGCTGAGAGTCATCCTCAACATATACTTTAGGCACTAACGGATCTCACGATATTGCATGAGATAATGTTCTTTACCAGGTTTGACCAAAATGGCTACAACTCTGTTATTTCTCATCATAATATAAACTCTGGCGTGAAAGAAGGTGGGCGATATGCATTCATTAAGAGAAGGCTACGCCTTTATTTACATTTAGCAGAAGAAGAAAACCCCAAGTTTCTGTAGACTCATATTTCCAGAACAAAGTGTTCGATGTCCTGTGTGACCACGGTGCAGCCGATTCACTGAAAACAGATTTTTACAGAACACCGCTCGGGTTAACGATGGGTCTTTTTGGAGTCGGTCCAGCTGCTCTTCTTCTGGTCCTTCAGCAGCTCCTCCTCAGCCATGGGCTCGATGATGGCCCCCAGTCTGGTGAGCACGCGGGGCTTGGTGACCTTCTTCACCGTGCGCTCCGTGTTCCACGTGCGGCCCAGTGGGGCGCGCATGCAGCTCTCGAACTGGGCGTGGTCCTCGAAGGGGAACGGCAGTGAGCTCACCTGGTGGGGGCCGATGGCGCCGTTCCGCTTCTCGGAAATGATGACGCTGGGGAGGCGCTGGTCCCTCCTGGGCGGGGGCGGCGGCGCCTTGGTCCTGAACCTCCTGCGCTTCCTGTTTGTCGGCTTGAGACCGAGCCCTCCCCACTCCCCCCAGCCGGGCAGCGTCAAGTCCACGACCTTGGGCTTCCCCGCCTCCTCGTGCTTCCTTTTTTCTCGGATGAAGTCGGAGATGACGTCGTCCCCGGCGAAGGCCTCCTTGATGAGCCCCCGCTGGTCCAGCTGGTCCTCGGAGTCCATGATGGTCGGAGCCAGAGGGACTTTGATGGCTTTCATCTCTTTGGTGAGAACTTCCATCAGCTCTATTCCTTTCTTGCGCTTTCTGCTCGGGCCCACCTGCTGCTCTGAGGACAGCGGGTGTTCTGAGGGGGCCGCCTGCGGGGGTTCGGCGGCATCTTCTTCGGGCAGACCTTCGGCGTCCTCCACAGACCTGATCCTGATCAGTCCCTCCTCCAGCTGAGTTGAGGCCTCGTTGAAGTCTGCTTCGGGAGCCTTCTGATCTTTGGTTAGTCCTCTGAAGATCCTGGTGAACTCTGACAGCCCGTCCTCCTCTTCATCAGACGCTTCTGCTTCTTTCTCCAGGGACTGCTCCTCCGTCACTTCCTCCTCCTCCTCCTCCTCTACAGCATCAACGGGAACGACAGCCGCCGTGTCAGACTCCTGAGCTTCACGTCGTTTCCTCCTGCTGTCCAACTCTCTGAGGAGCACCTCCTCCTCTGGTTCCTCCTCCTCCTCCTCTTCTTCCTCCTCAGCTGCCACTACTGTCACACCCTCTGTGCTGCTCGTCTTCCTCTCCGTGGGCTCCTTGGGGAGCTTCCCTCTCATCCAGGGGTTGGAGACATCCTGCTCTGCGACGTTCACAAAGTCAGGCAGCAATTCTCCATCCTCGGCCCCCTCCTCGTCCTCCTCCTCCTCTTCCTCGCTCTTCAGTGATGTCACCAGTTTCTGAGTGAGCTCCTTGTTCACCTCCAGCTGCTGCTGCATGGCTTTGCGGGCCCCCTCGTCGTATTTGGCCATGATGGCTCTGGATTTGGCCCACTTGCCGCTGTTCTGGTGCTTCAGGGACATCCTCTCCTGCATGCGGGCCAGCTCCAGCTTCCTCAGCTCCTCCAGGGCCGCCTCCGGGTCCGTCTTCACCATCTCCTCGAAGTTCTTCAGGTGATCTTTCCTCTTGGCCTTATTCTGCACTCGGTGGTACTTCTTGCTCTTGATCTTTTTCTCCCGGTGGGCCTTGGACTCGTAGTAGGACTGCAGGGCGCGTGCCTTCTGCAGCTCCGCGCGGCGGATCTTGGCCTCCTCCAGACTCATGGCCCTCACCGAGGCCTCCTCGGCGGGGGTCAGGACAGGGTCGTGGACGGGCTGCTTGTTGGCAGACAGCAGGGCGAAGATCTCCTGCTCCAGCGGCGTGTGAGCCTTCCAGCCCGTCACCACCCTCTCCATGGGTCTGGGTCCGGACGGTTCTGGGTTGAGGGGGAAGAGCAGCTGTTCGGCCCTGCGGTTCTGGGTGATGATGCTGTTCCAGCGGCTCACCTCGGACGCCGCCTTCTGGAAGGCCAGGTCTCTCTGGATCCTCTGGGTCTCCTGTTTGCTCAGGGGACACTTCACGGTTCTTCTACTCCGCTGCAGATCCTTCAGCTGTTTCCTGCTCTTGGCCGAGACAGCGGGGGTGGTCTCCACAGTGCCGATCAGGTCCGACAGCTGGACCCTGTCGGCCTCCCCCTCCGCGCTCACCGTGAACTCCGACATGTGCGTGGCCGCCTCGGACCTCTCTCCCAACGACTTCTTCTTCCCCCCGAGGGCGCTGATGGCCTCCAGCAGCTTCTGGTGCTTGCGTTCATTCTCCTCCTCGTCCTCCTCGCTGCTGACTTCTTCCTCACCTGCTCCATTTAAACCATAAACTTCATCGTCGTCACTATCATCATAAACGACAGGCGGCTTCACCTCGCTGCTCTCCGGCTTCGTTCCGCTGCTTTCCGTCGCCTCCGAGCCCTGTTTGGATCTTTTTTTACTCCCTTTTTTCTTCGAAACTTTCGCCATGCTGAAAAGCCAACCAAACTCTACCCACATGGACCGTAAACACTGCCGCTATCGCAAAACGTAGCCGTAATGTGAGCAGAACTGTCGCAAAACGTTTCTCCCACTGACGTCAGTAGAGGAATGGCCACTGACGGCTCTAGGCGAGATATTTCGGCAGCCATCTTGTGAAGAGCTACATTTATCACTGTACTGTTTCCATTTACTCAAACGAACATATATCATGTGTAACGAAAAAAAACAGAAGACAGGTGTATTTAAAGCATCCCAGCAACCCCGGTCAGCATGATTGGAGGCCAAACACCGACCGACTTTTGCTACCACTGTGGTAAAATAACCAAGTGTATTAATGTAAGCAGACCAGTAGTCAAATTCTAATTACTGAGAGAGAGGATATAAACTCGGTGTGAGTGATAGCAAATTTATTAAATCATTTTTACCAATAAATTAAAAATTAAAATTTGGTAAATTTTTTAATATGAATTTTTAACTGTACAGTTGTTTTTGTATGTGCATATAAATTGTTTTCTAAAAGCTAGCATATATATGTCTGTACGTTCATCTATCTATCTATCTATCTATCTATCTATCTATCTATCTATCTATCTATCTATCTATCTATCTATCTATCTATCTATCTATCTATCTATCTAT
Organism: Kryptolebias marmoratus; assembly: GCF_001649575.2. Classification (NCBI taxonomy): domain Eukaryota; kingdom Metazoa; phylum Chordata; class Actinopteri; order Cyprinodontiformes; family Rivulidae; genus Kryptolebias; species Kryptolebias marmoratus. The sequence continues at coordinate 20,452,630 of NC_051435.1, read as the reverse complement.
CATAAATAAGCATTTAGGCATTCAGGCAAAGTAACATTTCTTAACAGATTTTAATCAATTTTGGCAATTGTGTTCACTTGGGCCAAGTACAATGGACATTTTGACAAGAACATTACCAAACTTGACACTTGAGGCATACTCAGTCAGAAAACTAATTTGTTTTTTTTCATTTGATTTTTTTTATTTAACCCTCCTGAAGCCCTCGTAACTGAAGAGAGGTAGCGAATCCCTTGTAATTTTGGGTCCATTACACCTGAAGACCACGGGAGGGTTAAAAGATAAACTACAACTCTTCAACTCTCTCAGGTGCACAATCTCTGTTGTGTGATCATCAATAAAATGGTCACTGTATAGCTGTCCCCACCTAGATGGTTGTCAGTCATTTCTCCGACAAGTCCTTCCCCACTGCTGACATTTGTTTGGTTGGGAAACTGAAACTGACAATATAAAAACTGACTACAGGTCATTGTATGGCTCTTTGGGGCTGTGGTGACTGTGATCAGCAATGACTGCAGGCATAGACATCTTGATGCCAAGTGCAGACTCGTTTTTATCATCTTTTAATCCAAAGACACTGAATTACACAGCTGTATCTGTATCATTTTAATTTTGTAATATAGGATAAGTGTTATTCACAATAAAAACATCTGTGTGTTTTCTGTCAGGACACTAGAAGTCTGCCGCCTTTGATACTGGACTAAAATGTGCTGAAACAGAGTAAACTAGTAGTTCTACATACAAAAACAGGATTTTCTTGTGAAATACAGAGTCATTATAATATAACATAATATCATATTATATATAATTTTTTCTTTTTCTTTCGGCTGTTTCCTTTAGATTTTTTACAAACCTTCAACATGTTGAAGTATCAGTTAGTGGTAAAGGTTCTGCGTTTATATAGCCCAAAGTTCTGTAACATTAAAGAGGCCATGTGATGTTGGTATCATAAATGGATTCATTCTGGCAGAAATGTTTGGAGTTGTTAAACACTGATGTTGGAAACATCTTTGACCAACAAATGTTTATTAGCTGGTGACACTACTTATAAAAAACTAATTTGTAAAATTAAGAAAAACTGTGTTGCAATCATAAAAAAATATATGCAACTCTGCCAGACTAAATAGCCTACAGATCAAATTAGTTCAGTTTCAAATAGACTTTAAATAACAGCAAAAACACAAACTATATTTAAGTCATATAAAAGCATAATCAGACAAAATAATATTTGTCTGCTCCTGCCCACACGAACCTATTTTTATGTTTGTGTTTAGGATGTTTGTTGTCAGATGTGTTTGTGTTGTATGTTCTGTTCTCAATAAAGTTTTTGAAAAAAAAAAACAAAACTAAACAAAACAAAACACAAGAGCCATTCAGTAGATTTTCTTTTTCCCGGTGAAGAGTAGATAAAACTGCTTTTGTTTCCACAAACCGAAGAGTCCATGTTGGTGTTATTACTGTCATTCAGTCAGTTTATCTGTGAATAAATAAACTCTGACTGATTTCGAGCAGCGCCGCTGACTGCAGGTCATATGATGGGGTCACGTGACCTGTCGCTTCGACACTTCGTTCCAACATGGCGACGGCTGCGTCTGTCTTCCACAGGCTGAGAACGGGATCAAAAATAGGAGCCCAGTACGACCAGGAGGGCAACCTGATCCAGGTAGAGTCCGGTCCGGGTCTCCTATCAGTGCTGAGGCCCGAGGCGGGTTTAGCTAGCTCCACGGGACCGTTAAAGTCCCGTTTAAGTTCAGCTCTTCGCGTTGGTTCGCGGGTACAGGTCTGAGGTCTGAGGTGAGAGTGAGCCACAGTGTCTCCGTTTTTGTCTTCCAGGTGGAGACCAGAGAGGATGAAGAGCAGAACGTGAAGCTGACTGAGATCCTGGAGCTCCTGCTGGCTGCGGGCTACTTCCGGGCCCGGATTAAAGGACTCTCCCCGTTTGATAAGGTGCTTAGAGGGCAAACACACATAAATTACTAACACACACACACACACACAGAATCCACTGAAATGACTACAGACATAAGCACATCACACAGACTGGAAGAAAAAAAGTCTTCAACTGACAGAGTAGTCAAAGCAAAACATACAAGAGGAGGCTATTTATTTCAAGGCTGTAGTGTGTGTGTGTGTGTGTGCGCGCTAGCTTGTGCGAGTGCATGCCCCTATGATCTTCATATTGGCATTGTCTAATAATAGTTAGATCAATGTTGTCATCTGTTATGTTGGTAATTATTGCTCTTATTTATCTGATATCGGTGATTACTGTTGATTCATGGCATGATGTCCCTACAAAGAGCAAAGTCTTCGGAATGAGCCTGGCTGTTGAGGAACCAGACCCTCTGGAACGAGCCTTTCCCGTTAAAGAATCAGACTCTCTGAAGGGAGGCTGTCCATTAGGAAACTAGCAACCACCTAATAGTGACTAATTGATTTTTATTTTTCAGGATAATAAGTGGGAATCAAGCCTTTTTTCATAATGTCCATCAACCCAACAACCTCAGCTCTCACATAAAGGAACCTCTGACTCATCTCATTGATCCATTTAATGGTTTAATAGATTAAACAGCTCTGCTGACTTAATATACTAGATTCAGCATTCTTTAGACTTTTTATTAAATAACCTGATATCTCAAAGATGGAACACAGAGAATTTTATTGATAACTGGTATTTGGATGTTCGGTACTTGGACACTGGTTGCGTACCATACTTGAGTCTTTTTATGTGTGGTAAACTTAATCATTTCTACAAAGAGCTGGTATCAGATTTCCACCTGACTCCAGCTCTGTCCTTTACCTCCCAGTCGAATTATCTGCTCGTCTTCATGTACAGTTATTTACGGAGTGAAGAGGAGGGGCTCGGGCACACAGCCTTGGAGTGCCCCAGTTCAGGAGCAGAACATGCTGTTTATAATTTGTCATTAGTACATTATTAGTCCACTCTCACTCAGTTTGGCTCCTTTTCTTCCCTGAAGGTGGTGGGAGGCATGACCTGGTGCATCACAACCTGCAGCTTTGACGTTGACGTGGATCTTCTCTTTCAAGAGAACTCTACCATTGGTCAGAAGATGTAAGTAATGTTAAGGTGGCAGATTTTACAAACAAACCAATCAGAACCCACGGCAAAAGTCTCAGTCCTGCTGTAGGACCCGTCTTTAAACTCATGTTCTGCTTTGCTGCATTTTAAAAACACAACTGTAGCTTACATGGATGATTTACTGTGTTTGTTTGCTGCTCATTATCTCAGCTGATTTATCTCATGTTACACACAACCGAGATTTAACTGGTTTAAGCTCTTTGTTCTCTTTTAAGAGCAAGTAAATTAGGTAAAAAGTAACTTTTTGTTACTTTAAAGTTAAATTTTTATGTTATCATATGATATGTCTTTGTATGCACAGTACTCTTGTGAAATTATACACCTGAAACCAGATGTTTACATGCACTGTATAAAAAACAAACCTTTTTTTTTTTTTATACTGTCTGACATTAAATCAAACGGAACCTTTCCTGTTTTAGGTCAGTCAGGATTCCCAAAATTATTTCTATTTGCTAAATGTCCAAATAATGAGAGAGAATTAATAATAATGATATATATTTTTACTATGACTCTCTTCAAAGTTATAGTTTACATACATTTTCTTAGTAGTTGGTAACATTGCCCTAAAACTGCACGACTCGGATCAAACATTTTTGGGGTTCCTTCTACAAGTTTCTCTCAATAGTTTGCTGAAATTTTGTCCCATTCATCCTGACAGAAGTGATTTAACTGAGTCAGGTTTGAGCCTCCTTTTCAGCTCTGCCCACAGTTTTTTTTTTGTAGGACTGAGATCAGGACCACTCCAAATAATTGACTTTGTTGCCTTTAAGTCACTTTGTAACTAATTTGTCAGAATGCTGAGGGTCAGTGTCCGTTGCCCATTCGTGCTCGATCTTTAACTTCCAGGCTGATGTCTTGAGACTTTGCTTCAATATTTCCACATCATGTACTTTCCTCGTAATGCTATCTGTTTTGTGAAGCATACCAATCCCTCCTGCAGCAAAACACCCCCACAACATGATGCTGCCACCCTCATACTTCACAGTTGGGATGGTGTTCTCAGCTTCTTTCTTTTTCCTCCAAATGTAATGATGGTCAATATGGCCAAACAGTTCAGTATTACTTTCATCAGACCACAGAGCATGTCTCCAGAAATTAAGACCTTTGTCCCTGTGGGCATTTACAAACTATAATTTGGCTTTTTTTATGTTGCTTTGGGATTAATGGTTTCTTCCTCTGTGAGTGGCCTTTCAGTCCATGTTGGTTCAGGACTGGTTTCTGTGTGGATAAAGACTCTCTGACCAGCTTCAGCAGCATCTTCACAAGATCTTTTGCTTTTGTTTTGGGGTTGGTTCACACATTTCACACCAAAATGCGTTCATCTCAAGAACAAAGAACCGTCTCCTTCCTGAGTGGAATGATGGCAGGACGTTCCCGTGGTGTTTATACTCGTGTATAAATGTTTGAACAGCATCTGGAAATTGAAACCAATGATGAACCAGAGTTGTGGAGGTCAACAGTTCTCTTCCTGATATCTTGGCTGATTTCTTTTGATTTTCCCCATGATGTCCCACAAAGAAGCAGTTTTTTTGAATTTTGCTTAAATTGCATCATCAGGTGTGCCTCCAATTAACTCAAATGTTGTCAACTAACCAATCAAAAGCTTCAAAAGCCATGACATCATCATCTGGGCTTTCCTAAATTGTTTAAAGGCAGATTAATGTTGGTGTATGTAAATCTGTGACTTTCAAGAAAGTAATAACAAAAAATTCTACACATTCTTTCTGTCATTAGTTATTTAGAAAATAGAAATATTTCTGTGAATCCTAACTGATCTAAAACAGAAAATGCTTAGTATGATTTAATGCCAGACCGTGAAGAAAAATGGTGTCTTTTTATACAGTGTATGTAAACATCTGTTTTCAACTGTATTTTGGACAAAAATAGTGCAATCTACCTTCCTGACTTTTCTTTTAAAACTGTATGTAGTATCTAAAATATAGTGTAAAACTGTTGTATTATAAATGGGTCCTATAGGACTGAGTGATGAGAATGCTGCAGTGTTGGCTCACTCCTCTCTCTGATAGGTCATCGCATATTTTCTTTTGGTTGCAGTCAGTTACGTGATGACAAAACCTACTAAAAGTTGTAATTCGAAATGGTTTTGCTGTCAACTTAGTGCTGAGTGGTTAATGTAATTTCTGGATTCCTGAAGCAGACGTCTTTGTCTCGACTTTTCTCCGGGACACGATCATTGTGAACAACACATGTGAAAAACACTTGTTGTTAAAAAGAAAACTCCACATATTGCCAAATTCCATGATATTCCTTGTTTACGGTATACTCCATTTCCGTTGTCTTATTCTGCTGTTAAAATGTGACTCCTGTGTTCTCGTAGAGCCCTGACGGAGAAAATCGTTTCTGTTCTGCCGAAGATGAAGTGTCCCCATCGCCTCGAGCCCCATCAAATCCAGGGGCTGGATTTTATCCACATTTTTCCAGTCATACAGGTGAGACAAAGGAGAGAGGGGGGGAAAAAAATCCCATCTGCTTCATGCAAATATATCTCTCAAAGAACAATACGAATCAGCCCTCGGCAATTTTTTTTTTTTTTTTTTTTTTATCGCCCGTTGCTAAAAGGCAAAGGCAGGTGATAATGTTTTGGGCCGTGTGTGTTCGTGCTTTGGACAAATTTGAATGAAACTTTCAGAAATTAATCATTGGTTTAACATCTACAACTCATTAGCTTTTGGAGTCAGCCTGATTCAAGATGGTCGCCACAGTCGAATCATGCTAAAAACACAGAAATGGTTATAGCTCAGTCGGTGTTGCAGATATTGAGCTAAAATTTGATTTGGTAGCAGCTGAGATCACCCCCTCCTGCATGAGATTGCAAAAACATTGTTTACAAGTTTGACCAAAATGGCTACAACTCTCATTTCCTAACAGAAAAGGGTCATATTCTAAATCTTTGGCCCAAAAGGCAGCAGGCAGTCTGCATTTCTTCACAGAACGCTAGGCCTTCGATCCTACTGTGTATTTTCATAAACAATGTATAGACGCAGCTGTTTGTGTTTATTTTAGCATATTTCTTTTATCTGGAGTCGAACACTGAGTTCGTAGTAAGGCTCATCTGAGTTGAGAAAAGCCGAACAGAAATAATTTTGGCCTTTCAGAGATTTGGTTTCTTTCTGTAAAACAGTGTAACAGGTTTGATTAGAAAATCAACATGTCTTTATTTATCCTCACACTGAGGCCCTGTCCACACGGGAGCGATTGTTTTTGTCTTTGTTTCAGCCTCGAGTTCACATGGAAGTGTCACCCCTGTACAGTGTTTTTTTTTTTTTTTTTTTTTTGAAAACTGGTTCCCAAGTGAGAAAATGTTGAAAGACCACACTTTCTTACATAATACTGGGATATTTTCAGAAACGACAAGTAAAACGATCGTTTAGGGAAAACACCTCTGCATGTGGACAAGCCCTGAGGGGGGTGACCAGGAAGTGCTAGCAGAAACTATTTCTTGTCCTTGCAGTGGCTGGTGAAACGAGCCATAGAGACGAGAGAGGAGATGGGGGATTATGTGAGATCCTACTCGATTTCTCAGTTCCAGAAGAGCCACAGTCTCCCTGAGGTAACAGCGTCGTGTTAGATTTGGGCTGTAGGGCATTAAAAAGGTCTGTAAGTGAGAGGTGAAACTTTCCGTTGCAGGATGAAGAGTTCCTCCAGAGGAAAGGAAAGGCTGTGAGGGCCGTTCTGGATGTGCTGGTGAGCTCTGCTGCATCATTTATCCTGATCTTTCTAAACAAAGTCCCGCAGATGGTTTCTAGATCACAGATTGGCTAGGTGAGTGTGTGTGTGGATGATTTTTGTTTTTCAGGAAGTGTACAAACCTCAGAGGAGGTACAGGAGGCAGAAAGATGCAGGGCAGCTGCTGGATGAGGAGTCCAGGGTCCACTCCACTCTGCTGGAATACGGCCGGTAACTTCTCCCACCACATCTGTGTGTGTGTGTGTGTGTGTTCAGGTTCTGTTGTTCTAGTCTCTCACTTTCTTTCATGGATTTTTTTCTTTCCATATAAACACAATTCACTCAGCTTCTCATGAGGTCTTATCTTCTTTATAGCATGTTATTTTGGCATAAAAATCATATCAAATTAACTATCAGCCTAAACTGTGCAGTTTAAAATGAATAAAAACTGAAAACAAATCCTGTCACTGTTATTTGGTGCAGTTTTCTCAAAAACAGACACTGGGAGAAACTGGTACTGCTGCTAATCATTGTTGGGAAAATAGGAAGTACAAAAGTGTGGAACAAAAAGCTGTTCTTTAAGTCTTTAATAAAGCAAGCTGTCAGTGTCCTCCAAATAGTTTCTAAATCAATCTGCTGCGTCAGAGACACACAGTGTTTGTTCTAAAAGTGATGTTAGAGATGTTACTGGAGACTCACACAGACAGACTGCTGTTGCAGAATTTTAAAGAAAAGTACAAGGATATCAGTCGAATGACACCAACATGTGTTGATTAACAGAAAGCGTTGTTCAACTTAAAAAAAAATAAATTCAGTTTATTTATACAGCATAGTTCACAACACAAGTCATCTCAGGGCACTGTACAAAGGAAAGAAAAGAAAAAAAGATTCCAAATCATATATTCACTTAAATGTATTCACCAAAACATATTAAAATCCAAATCCAAATAGTCAATTAATTTCTATTATAATACAGCACATTCAAACTCAGTGCATCATGAAATGCCATTTAGTGAAAAGTTGTCTTCACCATGTTGCAATCTCATCCTGAGCAGCACGTTGGTGATAGTGGAAAGGAAGAACTCCTTCTTAAAAGGAAGAAACCTCCAGCAGAACCAGGCTCAGAATTGGAAGCCCTCTGCCTTGACCGGCTGGTGTTTGAGAGGACAGAAAAGAGACACGAGCAGGAAGTGGTTCAAATGTAGTTTCTATGGGAAGGAAAACGCAGGTTAATGACAGCAATAATGGCAAACACAAACATGGATCATAGAGTGAGTAAAGACCGCAGCAGAGTGAGCCTATAGCAGCAGAACTAAGGGAGAGCTCAGGAAATCCAAACAAACCCTAACTATAGGATCTATCACAAATGAAAGTCTTAAGCCTGGTCTTAAAAGTAGACAGGGTGTCAGCCTCACAGACAGAAACTGGAAGTTGTTCCAATAGAGAGGAGCCTGAGAACTGAAAGCTCTGCCTCCTGTTCTACTTTTAGAAACTCTAGGAACCACAAATAAACCTGCAGTCTGAGAGCAAAGTGCTTTATTAGGAAAATATGAAACCATACAATCTTGAATATAAGATGGATCTTTGTTTATTAGAACAAACAAGTGAGCATCTCTCCCTTGAGTGTATGCGCCTGTATCATTTGCATACATCACGTTGTCAGTGTCATCATACACCAGCAGAAGGTCGTTCACGTGGAAGCTGTGTAACAGCGGTCCTAAAACTGATCCTTGTGGTACTTCCGTAAGACAGACACCCAAATAACAGACCCTCAGAATAAGAATGTATTCACAGTTTCAAACTATTTGATAGATTGCAGTGTAGAAGCTTCTCCTGTTGTAGAAGGGAGTGATGTGGAACAGTGGAAGTACAATCAAACGGAGAATATTACCCACAATAGTGATTAAAATAAAAACGGATCATATTTTGGTTTTCATTTGTCTGACGCTTTGTTTTTCCATCCATCTCTGCCTCTAGAGTGTGCAATGTTCTGCTGTAAGTACAGTAAGCGTGTGAAGCCCCCCCCCCCTCTGTGCTGTGTTTGCTGTGTTCAGAGAATGGACTTGCAGATTTCAGGCATGATGGATGCAAACTGTGGCGCTGCCCTTTGACCTTTTTCTTTATTGATTTAACCTGATGCTCCGGCTCTGAGGGATGAGTTTGCCCTTAGTCTGGATCCTGCTCGTTGTTCTGCTGAGGGTTGGCTGTAGATTTGTGTAGTTGAAATATGATTATTTCTGACTTTACTTATATGACTGTTTTTGTTTATTTTTATCAGGCGTTATGGATTCTGTAATCAGTCGAAACAAGACAAGGTAGGTATCAAAGTGATGTTGCATCAGTTGGACATAAATGATTTCTATTATCTCACTGTGTTTGAGTTTTTACTGAAGCACTCTGAGGGTTGATGAGTGTAACAAAGGCTTTGGATGGGTCCGTTTTAGTAGCTCAGAGACAGAACATCACCTAGAGTCATGAATTGGATTTATCTGCAACAATTTAAACACAAATATTTAGGAATGAGGGTTGCACTGATGCCTCATTTTTTTAAAAACTAGTACAAGCACTTACATTTTAGTACTTGTCTAAACAGAGTAGGAGCTTACTTTTTGTGGTAAGTCTTCAAGGAGAGCAAGACGGCGACGGTCTTTCCTAAAAGCTCCCGTTGGTGAGATAGTTGCAAAGCTCGGGTTCAGATCATCGACGTAAATTTTAACTAGAGACAAGACAGGAAGCTAGAAGTTGAAGCCGCATAGGACAGTCGACCCCTAGTGGTTGGCAGCGGTACAATTTCTAGATCCCTTTCCTCCATTTGAATGAATGGCTAAAAAAAAAAATACACTTAAGTTAATTTTTTCAGGTGTTGATTCGTGTAGCTCTTACTTTGCTTCTGTATGTTCAAATATTTATTATTTTACCACATTTAGTTTTAATTGGGGATTTGAGGCTTAAAGAAAAGTGTCCTGTTACTTTGTGATTGCCTGCTGTGCAGCCTCTGGCTCCAAGAATGCAACATGGCAGCGCCCAGAAAAACTGACATTTTGGCTTCAGTTCAGAGCGACCAGAAAAGGCAGAGACTCATTGTCTATTTTTATTAGATCCATATTTACATATTCTTTTGCTCAGTGAGAGACTGTAGCGTGCAGAATGTGGGACTCCTGCTGGTCTGCATATCCCGTAGGGGACATTTAATTGGATGGCTGAGCTGCCCCTGAATGTCTTTGAGGCAGTGCGTTTAAACTATCCAACTAATTTCCTCTCCAACTGCGACGGCATCAGCCGATCTCCTCTGTGCCGAAAAGCCCTCATTAACCACCAGCTGAAGGGTGTTTATGATGCACGACGTGGCGCCGTTTCCAGCTGCTATTAGCAAACTCTCTGAACTCCGTGTCGTGTTGTTTTTTTTAAATTGTTTTATCAAATTGTTTGCGACAAACGGGCTAGATTTTGTCCTTTCTCTTGACAATTTTACGAAGCCTACTTTGCAGCCTGCTTTACTTTTTTCACCATGGTTCACTTTAAAATGCCTCCACAATGCTGCTTCTTCTGGGGTTATGTATTGGCAGTTGACAAACATCTTTACGGTGTATTAGCGCCACTAACTAAACTAAAGACGTAATGGAGCACTTTTATGAGCACGCTGCATCAGATCATTACCCAATGCTGGTATTAACATTGGTGCATTCCTACAAATGTTGCTGTCAAACAGTTTGGAAACATTGTTGGATGGGAAACTTGTACAGAAACATTGTCACTCAGTGGATAAATAGGTTTCTTTCAGAAGCACCTTTTATAGTTTAGTTCAGTCATATGACCACAAAGACAACCTCGTCTTTAGACTTCCTCTGATCGATCACCGAGTCCTGTGATGGTGTATGCTTACACACTCGAGCCTGGTACCAGCAGAACCAGGAAGGCAGCAGCTGTAATAATGGGTTCTTGAGTTTGAGTACTAATGATCTGATTCTGTAGAAGACAGGGATGGAGTCCTAAAACTGTCCGCCCTGACTTATGAACCCAGGCAGACATGTTGGTTAACACGGGACTTCACATTTCTGTCCAGACCTTTGGCTCAGGAGAGGAGATCGGGACGACTCCAGTACAAAGCTATAAAAGGTTAAACTAGTTAGCAGGAAAAATACCTGAACCGATCCCAGATCCTGGTTCCACTGTGTTTTAATCACTTGGATTAATGGATTCAGGAAATCTAAGAACCAGTTTCTTTGTGTTGTGTTTTGACCTCACTGATCTTTTATGCCTAAAGGGATTGAAAAAGCACTGAATGTGTATCTTTTTAAAAAAAAGAATTAAATTTGATCTGTTGAGTCTCCATCAAGCCAGTATCTCAGTGGGCTGCAGGTGGTAACCTTTTCATGCATAGTGGTCACTGCAGTGGACAGCTATTTAAAAGCCATTTTCTTGTATATGCATGGGGTTTCATGTTATAACTGTGCATAGACCACTAAACTGCACACTAGTGCATCATGCAATATACTGACCATCCGCTGCAGTTTAATAACATAAAAATAAAATTCTTACATTTTCTTTCCCAGCCATTTTTATTATGCCCTCAGAAATATAAAAACGCTGGCTGAAGGTAATATAATTGATTCACAAAAGGGGTAAACGGCGGTCACGAGGGAAACGTTTGTAGTGGTTCTCATTTCCTTGCGTCTGGAGTCGGAGAGGCTCGCTGTCTCGTCGCAAGATTTCTGAACAAGTTCCAAAAATCTGCGAGGCAAATTTTCTCTCAAAGTAGTCACAGGGATGTTGCAGGCATCAGGAAGCCGACCTCAAAACCTTCTCAATTTAGGATTTGAGCATTAGAGTTGTCGACTGTTTATCTATCCTTTTACTACTGTGTGGAAACTTGTGTCTGTAACTTGACACTGTACGGGGTCACATTGTACTCTGTTATGTTGAAACCTTATTTTAGCAAAGAAGACATGTGGAATGAGATTATTTTGTTAGCTTTGATTGTTGATGTTTATGAGCAGGTCGACGGGGGGAAGTCTTCACTGGCCAGGGGCTCTCAGGTGGCGCCCCCTGGGACGGCCGAGGGGTCAGAAGAAGACGACCTGCAGGCAGCAGAGGAGGTCAGGACTTTTATAGATGGTAGCCACCATCTAAGTGTGGAACGGTTTATCTCTTCTTTTATGGGATTCTTGTTTTTTTTATCAGAATAATAAACTCAAACAAAGGGAACCACACATGAAGTGAAGTGGGTTTACATATATTTGGATAAAGAAAACAACAATTGTAGATGAGGATGACTTTGATGACATAAACTCTGTTTATCTTTTCATTTAGATACGAATTAAATCCCTGATGACCAGCATGGCTGCTATGGCTAATGAAGAGGTGAGCAGGATCCAAACAGAACCACACAATTCTAACAGAACTACATGATCCAGATGCCTCAAACAAAACTATTTAGGTTATTACAGCTGTTAATCTCTGCTTGAGACAAATGTCCAAACAAATGAAGTCTACAGAAGGCGGGGGGTTCATTCAGCTGTTTTATTCTGTACAAAGGAAAAAGAAATATAAGTGTTTGGCTTAACATTTTGTGTTTTAGCGAATTACCAGGTGTTTCCTTTGTACTTAATTTAAATAAACTGTAAAGAATTCTTAATATCGTTTTAATTCTGGATTAGAAAAGCATAAAGTTCAGCTGTTAAAAGAAATATCTTTGTGTCAGGTGTACAATTTCTTAACACAAAATAGAATGGCTGAACAAACACCCTACACTTGTGGATTTCAGGTTTTTGTCACTGATCTTGTTGAAATAAAACGTATAATTGAGCTCTATAAGGGAGATACCAGACTTAAAGTCAGGATTTACAGTGTTTGTTCCTAATGCTACATCATACAAACATACAGATGTGTATTTTTGTTCAGGGCAAACTGACTGCGAGTGCAGTGGGTCATATAGTTGGACTGCAGTCTGAGGAGATCAAACAGATTGCCTCAGAGTACGCGGAGAAGGTGAGCAGCGTTGTCGCGTTAGAGGCAGTGGCACCTCTGCAGCTTCCAGGTTTCTGGTGTCTGACACGCACACGATCCGGTGTTTCTCTCTGCAGCAGTCGGAGCTGACCTCAGAGGAGCGGTCGGAGCGGTACGGTCCTCTGCAGCAGCACCGCCGGGCCGTCGCCTCCATCAACAAACAGATTCAGCAGAAGACAAAGCAACTGGAAGAGGTGAGCAGCTCTCTGTGGTCACATGTGCAGTCAGTCATTGTGTCGGACTGGAACTGGGCTCTTTGAGTCTTTGTTTTGGTGTAGAAACCCTCTGCTGAAAGGAGACAAAACTACAGAGCACATCCAGACAGTTTCTCCAACAGAGTCAACAATATGGAGTATTTCAAGGAATCTGCTGGTTTGCATCAGAAACTTGTTTTATGGAGGATGCCATCTTAATGTTTGATCAACTGGAGCAGGAAGAGAAGCAGTACCAGAAACCAAACCAAAACAAGTGTTCATAGCTGAAACAGGAAGTTAAATTAAACATCAACTAAAGACCAAAGCATACAGTATATGAATGCTGTTACTATGCATTCTATAAATAATCTTACCAATATTGAATCGGAGCACTTGTTGGTGCAGCTTTCTCTCCCTCTTGTCTGCTTTCTAATAGGTTAGGGTTTTTTTTCCACATCTGTAGATCATTTGAAATAAACTCTTTTAAATGTTTTTTTTTTTTTTTTCCATAGCTCAGAGCCAAGCATGAAGAGGTGAAGACGGGCTGTGAAGATGCTAAGAGGAAGCTGATGGAGGTAGATGCCTTCACTCTCTGTCCTGTGTGGATTTTAACATTTTACACGTTCACGTGAGCCTAACAGGAAAATACTGCTGATAAACTCTGGGGTTTCTCTTTCTAACCCTGTGAACCCACATCCATGTAGTGCTGTGTGCAGTCAAAGGTTTTGTTTTACATTTCTGTTGGAGGGGAGACAGTTCTCACAATAAGACATTCTGCTGATAAAGATTCATCAGCTCAGCCCACTCACTGTCTCTCTGTCTCACTTTCAAACTGTTTCCACGCAGGCAGTGTAGTCCTTTCTACAGCTGTTTTCTGTAGGGGGTGCCATGTTGTCCTGCAACGATTCTTCAGCCACCTCCACCAGTGACGGCAGGGCGGGGAACAGTCTGCATTATCCTGATAGCATTTGGTAGCTTTGAGAACTTTTTGGAATAAGACTAATTGGTGCAAATGCAACAAGAGCCAGTGGCCACTTTTGCTGTTTCACCATTCCCACTGTTCTCCTTTTAGAGAGTCCAAAAAGCCTACGAAAGAAGCTACCTTCTTTAGCATACTTTCAGCTTCTTATGTGTCCTTTTTTTTTTTTTTTGTCTAACACACATTGGCACTAAAAGACTGAAACTGATCAGTTTGGAAAATAGTTTGAGGTCAGTCCATAAACAGGCTTCCTACAGTCTTGAAAGGTCTGGTGTTTTCAGACTTTAGTCCATATTGCACTTTCTAAAAGATAAAACAGCAACATTTCTAAAGTTTGCTGAAACAGAGTATTTTTCACATTGATTGTATATAAAATATCATAATAATATCCACTTTTGGTTCATCGGTACTTGAACCCTTGAGTTTAGGGTCTAATCTTTGTTAGATTTGGTGATGGTGAACCACAGACTGATGTGGACTCTGACAGGTTGTATTAATGGCCGAGCCTCAGGTTAATAAAGTAAGCTGCTCTTTAATAATGAGGTTCCTACTCCTCTGCATATTAGTGTGTTTTTGCACCAAACAGCTAATCCTGACATGTTTTACAGCTGTAAAACTGCAGCTGATTAACCAGATGTTACTTCAGTACTAAAACTGAGAACATAGTTTTATTACAGGAACATCATTTATTATAGAAGAAGAATTAAAACCTGGAGTTAAAACCCTAAACTAAAACAACTGGAAACACATTTTTCAGATATGTCGGTACTTGATGTCCATCAAGTGTTTGAAGCACACAGATAATAAACTTCACTATTGTATAAACATTTACTGACATTAGGATCAAAAAGTGTCTGTAAAAGTTTGGAGTTTGAACCTGGGAAGTGTGCAGGATCTCTGTATGAACTCATTCTCTGATGTCCTACCATCTGAGCCAGAACCTCCCATAATAATATTATTATTGTCCATGGGAATCATCTTAGAAAAGAAAGACATGATATAATTGATGCATTATTCCTTTTACAATATTGGATTTTTGGTTCATGTGGCCCAGTCCCATATTATGACATGATTTAAAATCCCATGTTGAAACTCATATAATTAAAGATAAATGTCATCCATGAGGACGAGCAGTGGAAGTCTGAAACTTTGGGTCTCCTCTCAGGCTACAGAGCAGTCAGAGAAGCTGGAGAAGGAGCTGAAATCTTTAGAGGACATGGAGGATCAGGTGGACAGCAGGTAAGCCTTTTCATTATGTGCCCGCTTGGCTTCACGTTTACTGAAGGACGTCGGACTTTAGTTTTAAACGTGACAGAACTGTAGTGGGTCAAACCCCGTTTCACAGAGGCTGTCAGTTCTTTGCTTCCAGCTCAGACGGTCCTTCAGCTCGATGAAGATAAAACTGGATCACAATCTCCCTGTTTGTATGAAGTGGCATTCCCGACTTCCCGTGCAGACAGGAAGTTGAAACACGGCATGTTTTGTTCTGTTTGCCAGCCTGTTGGAGAAGCTCCGGTCTTTAGTGACGATGAGCGAGAACCTGAAGCAGCAGGAGCAGGAGTTCCGCTCACACTGTAAGGTGAGGACAGAAATCAGTTCATTACTTATCCTCTCTGTGAGCGTTTCTCTTTGTTTTAATCGGTTTTTGATTTTATGTTAATATGTAAATGTACACAGGAGGAAATGTCCCGTCTGCAGCTGAACATAGAGGAGTTAAAGTCTGTCTCGGGACAGGAAACCGAGGAAGAGAAGGTTCGTTTTTACGGTTATTTTATCAAGACTAAAACACAAAATCAGATTTTTAGGTGAATGAATCTGCAGTTATTTAAGACAAATTTTAAACGATTTGACTTTTTTTCTCAGGAGAGGAGCCAGCTGATAGAGAAACAGTACGACTCGGACAGGGAGAAGCTCCAGAAGATCCGCCTGCTCATGGTAACTACACGATAAGATGAGACCGGAGCAATGTCTGCAGCTAAATGGGTCACAGCAGATAGGGTTTCTCAGATACCGAGGGAACAAAACAAGAACACCAGGTTCATACTGAAACACGGCGGGTCTTTTCTGAATTTTACCTCACGCTGACATGGTGCTGGTTCTGTCAGCTGTTCAGAGTCATCTCCCAGTTTGTTTGTATCTGACTGTGTTCCTGTAGGATCCAGTCCAGCGTAACAACAGAACATCCTGTATGCCCTGTTTGTGAGACTCTTACCATCTTTGTTTTTGGTTCTGGGTCTGTTTAATTCAGGGGTAGGCAACCCTGGTCCTTGAATGCCACTATCCTGCATGTTTTACTGTTTTTCTAGACTATAAGGCGCACTTAAAAGCCGTAAATTTTCTCAAAAAACAACAGTGCGCCTTATAATCCGGAGCGCCTTAAATATGTAAGAAGCCGTAATGTTTTAGTACGACTTTGGTAAACTACAAAGCTGCACCACTTGCAGCATCAAGGCTCAGTTATAGTCACGCAGGGCTCCTGAGCGAGCTGTGGAGACGTTTATACTTGACGCTTATGTCGGAGCAGTATCCTTCCATGACTTTTGAACAGTTTGATTATGTTTGTAATCTCTCATAGAGGGATCATATAAATGCTGATATAGGCGAACCAGCTCCGCTAGAGCTGCAAAATCATCCATTTTGAATGGAGCACAGTGTGCGCAGTCCGCAAGAAGTTACAAAAATTGGGAGGTGCATGAAGGTGCGGCTTATACACAACAAAAGTTGGAAAATGGACCATTCATTGACAGTGTGCCTTATAATCCAGTGCGCCCTGTAGTGCAGAAAATACGGTACTTGATTCTGCTCCAACACACCTGATTGAATCAATGGGTGATTAACAGGCTTCTGCAGAACATGAAGAGGTGATTTAACCACTGAATCAGGTGTGTTGGAGCAGGGAAACAGGTAAAACATGCAGGATAGTGGCCCTCGAGGACAAGGATTGGAGACCCCTGGTTTAATTGAACCTGTCCTCCTTTGTTATTAACATCAGAGATCTTTATATGGGTTCGCCATCAAACAGGTTTAACATCAGAACGTTTTCTATGCGGTGCCTGACTGGGTTCTAGGAGCAGTCCATCGATGGGAAGTTGTTCCTCATTTGCATCTTGCCATCCCTTGACTGGATCTTCTTCTCTATTGACCGAAAGCTGCCCTCCTTTGATGTGAAGTTGCTCTCTGTTGACATAAAGTTAATCTCTGTTGATGGGTAGTTGTTTTCCATTGACAAGATCTTGTTTACCGTTGATGGGAAGTTATTTACCGTTGAAGGGATCATGTTTAAGTTTAAGTGAAGCTCCAAAAGCTTTGACTAAACAAACAGGATCACAGATCCAGTTGGCTGGAGCGAGTTCTTCTCAGGTTGCTCTTTGATCTTAAACTCCATCTTCGTCTGAGCAGATGACAACTACATTTAAAAAATAAAAGCCAGCGGATACCTGATTAGTGTCCACAACCAGCTGGGTAGTTAACCCAGAACCATTTGAGGAGTTTAGACCTCCAGCTCTGTTTTCCACGTTGTAAACACTTCCCTCTTTAGGCTAATCTAACCAAGAAATGTCTTTACTCCTCATAGGCTCGGAGAAACCGTGAGATCGCAATACTGCAGAGAAGGATCGATGAGGTACCTAGCCGGGCCGAGCTGACCCAGTACCAGAAGAGATTCATCGAACTCTACAGCCAGGGTGAGTTTCTCCTCTGTACCTGCTCGAGTTTGTATATCACATGTATCCTGTGTTTGTATCCGCTCATTCTTGTTGCGCTTTCCAGTTTCTGCGACACACAAAGAGACCAAGCAGTTCTTTACCCTGTACAACACCTTAGATGATAAGAAGGTCTATCTGGAGAAGGAGGTCAGTAGCTATATCGAGTTTTAATGGACACTCAGAGTTTAGGTTTTTCTGTTTTGCCTGCACCTGTAGTGTTTCTGATATTCATTTTGGTTCAAAATGGGTTCACTTCTTTAGGTCAATCTGCTGAATTCAGTTCATGACAACTTCCAACAGTAAGTACAGATAATCTGCTCTGTATGAGACCTAAAACCTTGATGTATTAGAAGCCATTTGCTCTGGCTTTGGTCATTCGGTGAGTTCTAACCGGTTCTGTTCATGTGCAGAGCCATGTCGTCCGCAGCAGCTAAGGAGCAGTTCCTCAGACAGATGGAGCAGATAGTAGAGGGAATCAAACAGAGTCGCATCAAGGTATGAAGCTCCCTCTAAAACTGCGGTTCCCAAACTTTTTAGCTCCACGGACCGGTTTATTATCAGACAGTATTTTCACAGACCGGCCTTTAAAAGTGTGGCGGATAAATACAACTAAAGAAAATGATATGACCAGCATGAAAACGGGGGTATTTTTTAAAACATAATAAACGTAAATCCAACGTGTCCTCGCAGCTTTGTTAGTTTCGTAAGCCTGTTACTCAGTAACCAGACGGTCCCATCTAGGGCTTCCAGAGACGTTTGTTTTTTACTCATTTTGCTGCTTGTGGGTTTGTTTTTAGCGGTAACGTATCACGTGACCTAGATAAGCGTTCTGACACGCATCAAGAGTGAGTCATAGACGGATGTAGTGGAGAGAATCCGGTCAGTTTTCAAAATACATGTCATTCAGACTCCGAAAAAAAAAAAAAAAGTAAGTTAACCATCCTTTCTGTGCGGCCCGGTATCAAATGACCCACGGACCGGTACTGGTCCGCGGCCCGGGGGTTGGGGACCTCTGTTTTAAAAGGTTCAGTCTCAAACATTAAACAAAGACACTAATGAAAGATAATTGTTTATTGTAAACATAGGCTAAAGTCTCCTCTCACACATTCATCACATCTGATTGGTTAAAGAAGCATGACCTCAGAGGGCTGAGGAGACCAAAGTGGTCTTTGTTTCGAAATGTGACTGAAACTTTATGATTCAGTGGTCAGACTTCTAATAACACTGCTGTCACAGCTTCAACAAGCAGAACTTCCAGGACCTAATTACACATTTCTTCTGTCCGAATGTTGAGATGGAGAAAAAGAAGCAGGAAAACAAAATGAGGAGAGATCAGCTAAACGACGAGTACCTGGAGCTGCTCGACAAGCAGAGACTCTACTTCAAAACTGTCAAAGACTTTAAAGAGGTAAGAAAAACAGTCGCTCTGTGCAACACAAACTACTTGAGCTGCTGCAGCACAAAGACCTTAAAATCACAACTATTTAGGAGGAATGCTGAGGCTGTACCTATAAAACACAAGACACCCATCTTTTTAAGGCTACTTCTGCTGGGCATATTATTTCATTTTCATTAAAAAAAAAGCCATTGGAAACTTTGTTTAGTCAATATGATTTATCTCAATTTAGCCCCAATAAACTGATGAAATTGGACGTTGTTCAACCGGTCTAAAGTGGTCCAGATCTAGTTCTAAAACATCTGTAGAAAGAGCGTTTTATTAAAGTGTTCAGGACTTCGTGAAATAATTTTCTAACAGTACAGACTGTCGAGTTCAGTAAAAAAGAAAGAAAACTACAGTTTACTCATTTGCAAATGTTGTTCTTTGTTCCATCCGCAGGAGTGTCGGAGGAATGAGATGCTGCTGTCCAAGCTGAGAGCTAAAGGAGCCTCATAGCTTTCATGTTACTTTGGGGAAGTTTTTTTTTTTTTCTGGGTTGGGAGGCATGTAATCTTTAAGAGCTTAATTAAACAGACTAACTGTTATGGAGTCACATGGAGCACAACCAGCCAAGCTAACGACTCATTTGCAGACATCTAGTTATCTTAAAATGATCACAGCAGCAGGTATTATTGGATGACGCCTGTATTTGATTTTGAAAACAAGAAGCAGTTTTGGAATGAGTCAAATTTCTTTGTAACTTGATTAAGACTGAAACTGAAGCAGCAGTATTTTTTGATTTAGCGATCTGTGTTTTATAGTCTCTAAAAGATAAGCAACGGCTGTATGTTTCTGTTGTGTTATTTTTTTTCTGTGCCCGTGTGTCTGCTGTTCTGTACCGTTTTAGGTCGTCACTCATTAACCGTTGTTGTCATGGAATAACCAACAGAACCAGGACTTCATGAATAAAAGAATGTTTGTGTGCTCACCTGAAAAGCCCTCGGTGTCACTCATGTCAGACAGGATGTTACTGTTACGTCAGGGGCTGATCCAAGACGTCCTGCTCTCAGAAGTTGGCAGTCCTAGAAGTCAGTGAAGTAAACTCGCTGGGTGTGACTGAAACGTCTGCCCGTTTTATTCACTTCTCATTCAGACTCGTTTCAATCAAACAAACGGATGTATACGATTAAAAAGTATCAACTAAAAGCAGATTAAAAAACTTCCAACAGGAACAAGGTTCCATTCATGCTTTAATTATCCTTAAAACGGGTTTAAAATGTTTCATGGAATTAATTTGGACGGTTTCAGGTCCTGTCGTAGCTGCCCCCAAGATAAAGGGGCAGAGATGTTTGTTTTTGTTTTTTTCTGTAGGTGCTCCATGACTGAACGCTAAAAGTAATTAAAGCCCTAGCCGTATTCTAGCATTCCTTGAAAGAAAAAATGCCACTCGCCAGCTTTCACGCCAGTTTTAAACAAAGCTGTTGTGTGAGCTGTTAGCGCTCAGAGTATGTGTTAGGAATGACTGTCAGCCACAACCACATCAAATTTCAACTCAATATCTTCAGAAATAACTGAGTTATAGTCATTTTCATGATTGCTAAGGTCAATTAGCTGCGGTGACCATCTTGACATGGGGTGAGTCCAAGTTGTAGATGTGCATCCAATGGTTAATTTTTGAGAGTTTCAAGAAAATCTGCGACAGACAAAGAAAAACGGACACCCTTTCACCTTTGGGTTTGGATTGCTTTGTATGACAAAAATAAAAACCGGGTTCCTATACAGTTCTGGAAAAAGTCTGGGATTTGTTTTTGGTATTTTCCAGGTCTGGACAAGTATAGAAAAATGAAAAAATTTGGAGCATACAGATGATCGTGCATGACCCTTGTGCCATTTTCTCCCACGTCCAAGTTGAATCATTTATACTGTAAATTTACATCTCATGAAGAGGAGAAAGGCAAGTGGCACTAGATGCAAGGAATTAAAGGCAGATTCCACCCACGGAAGACCCAAGAGGAACAGTTTTCAGAATACAAACTACACTGCTTAGTCTCCACCTCCTGGTTGATGTGTTTAGTCTGACTTTTTGACTGAGGATGAAAACCAGGTGATGGACTCGATGACACCAAGGCAGAACTGAGCCCCTGTCAGAGATAACATCCAGAGGGAGATAGTTTAACCTGAAATCCTCCCAGGCAAAGATTTGTCCCATATCTTTACAGAAAGGGAGCTTCTTGAGGGGAGCTAGGAGAGTCCTCTTCAAGAATCTATGGACAACTGGGAGAATTATGATGAAGCAGTCAGAAGGTGTAAAACCAGGAATAACATTTTTGGAGATCTGAGACCAAATGTTAATTTTTCATGTACCTCTTTTGTCATTTCCTTCTATGTGAGCAGCTGGGATTGTAAATGTTACAAGGGAGGATGGAGGAGTGGGGTGGTGGACAGAGGGCAATCATCGGCTCAGCTTTGTTCCTGTTGGTTAGCATTAGGACGAAGGGTCTGAGATCATTTACGCAGGCCTAGCTGGCCAGCTTTCTAAGCTATTGGTGTGGAGATAATTTAGTCTCAGAACTATTTCCAAAAGCGTACAAGATTTGTATGTGTACAAGATTCATAAATGCATAAACAGTTTTTCAAATATACACATCTGAAAAACCCTCGTACAACTTGTCAAGTGCACATTCACGTGTCGCCTTCTGCAGATGGATCAGCTTGCCTGTGCATGTGGCATTTGAGACTTTCTTCATGCTCAAGGCTCAAATGTAATGCTGCATTCAAAGGCTGGTGAAAAGCTGGGACATATGACAACTGATTAGAGAAAAAATAAAAAAACTGGACTATTTGGAAATTCTGCCCCAAACGTGTGGAAGAACGTGCTGTGGTCAGATAAGACCAAACTTTTAGGCCATCAAGGGCAACACTATGTCTGAGGCAAATCTAATACCTCCCTTCAAGTGAAGCATGGTAGTGGCAGCATCATGCTATGGGGATGTTTGTCATCAGCAGGGACTGGGACATTGGTCAGATTCAAAGGATAGATGGATGGATTCTGGAGAGGAACTTGCTGGACTCTTTCAAAGATTTAAAACCGGGACGGAGGTCCACCTTCCAGCAGGACAATGACTCTAAACCCACTACTTAAGAACAATCCACTGGTTTAAGGAGAACTGGTTCTACTCCGAGTCCCTTCCGAATAACCAAACTTCTCACCCTATCTCCAAGGGAGAGCCCAGCTACCCAAGATCTTGTTCCTATGGTCGTTACCCAGAGTTCATGACCATGGTTGAGAGAAGGAACATAGACTGACCGGTAAACGGAGAGTTTTGCCTTACAGCTCTCTTCACCGCAATGGACCAGTACAGAATACACAACACTGCAGAAGATGCCTCGATCCACTGGTATATCTCTCTGCTGCTGTACTGAGTAAAGATCACTGTACTGGTCTCTCCTTTTCCCACATGAAAAGATTTGCGCACTCTGACCGTAGCTCCAACGGTGTCCTTGGTGGGTTTAGCTCCTCTCTTTTTGCTTATATATCATGCCCTTTTGGTCTGTTGTAGAACCACTTTTCCTCTAATATGATTGTACTATTCATGGTCCCTAAGTGGAGGCCGGATGTCCTGTTTTGTCCTCATTGGTCCTCCTCTGCCAAGCTGGGAAGGAGATTCACCAGTTATGGCGTGAGGTGAGGCCCTGTAGCTGGGAAGCATTTCAGAAACTGCAGGCTTCCAGAGTCGTCTAGCTTGTGATGCCTGTATGGAGTCCTATGGAAATTGGTGAAGTGCTGTTAATACTTTCAGACTACACTGTAACTATGTGTATTTACTCCTAAATTTACTTTCTTTATATACATTTTCCTGTAATCTCAGCCATAATGTTAACCTTTACTGGTAACTTAACCCCCCTGTACTTCCACATCACTATCAGGTGGAAATGTGAAGCTTTACACAAGTGGCTGTATATTTGTCCATCTGCAAACCACAACAAGATGTTAAAGAAACCAAAAGGTAGGTTGACGTTTCCTGAACTTGTCTGTGTGTTCAGTCGGATCATGTTGTTCTGCCTCCGCTCTATCAGCTCCGTTCGCCCTCTAATCTCAGCGATTGGGAGGCTGAACAGACAGTCTGCATGTCTCTCGGCCGTTCCAGGAAAGCATGGCCTCGTACGCAGGCTTCCTCCCAAGCAGCAGCGTGTCACAGTTTGTTTCACTCCTTCCTCCACTTTCTGCTCTGGGTCTGGATCAGTTCAGGCTCCTGGATACCGGACAGGCTGTGAGTTCAGGTACAACATCATGTGTGTTAAAGCTGCTGTCAGTATCTCAATCGCTGATAATCACAGTCAAGTGTCCTAGCTATGTCCCTGCCAGTCATTAATAAAAGGAGGGATAAACAGAAGGTTGTTCAGGGTTTAACAGAAGAACAGGCTCCGGTCTGAGACTGTGCCCTCTAAGCAGAACCATGACTGCTTTCAGGACATCAGTGTTGGGTCTGCTGGCAGCTGTCTGATGTCCATCACTATGACTGTCGCCTCTCTGTTGTCTTGCTTCCTACTTCTTCTGGCTCTAAGTGATCAGCTGGTGGGAGCAAACAGACCAGAGGAGGCTGAAGACCTGGATTCTCACTTTAGACGCCTCTGGCTGCTGCACATGAGGGAAGCCCTGCTGAAAAAAAAAGGTGAGCAAACCAAAAATATCCCTAGGGGGACTCATCAGTCAGAGAGACAAAGATTTTTGTGTTTTCTGTTTTATTTTCATTATTTTATATAGAAAGGATTACGCTGGTGTTTTTCATTCAAGGTTTGTTGCTATTTTTTTATTTTGTTTTAGGTTTTTGTGCTGTTTGTATCCAGTAGTTCAGAGGTGTAATATGTAGAGGCTGAAGAGCTTTAAGCAGACGACCCATTTACGCTGTCACATTTGGTTTGATATCAAATATAGGTCAGCTGGTCTCTGGTTGTTGTTGTTGTTTTGGCTCAAAATCAAACCCAGTTTGAGGTCAGATAGACAAGATGTTTGAGGTCCTGGAAGGATCTCTACTATAGCACAAAAACCTTCCATGAACTCTCAAAGACTGAAAAGGCGCTGTAACCCCCAACATATCTGCTCAGTACCAGGTTTCACAACCATGGAGCTTATGCTGAATGGACCTACAGTACAGCCTGATTCCAGCTGCGTCTTCAGCTGAAGACATACAGGCAAACATAACGAGACATCCTCAGTTAAGGAAACCAACCTGCATGATTTTGGGATGGAGAGTGGAACACTTCCTGAAGTGGGATCACCTCCTAGGAATCCAACATGGCTGCCTTAAGTACAAAAAGTGATGATAGGTGCGGATATAAATTATTAATGACATATTAAATAGTTTGACTATATAAACGACAGCTTGTGTATGTCCAGCCCCTCTCACTGAACCTAATCCTGTGGTGTTTTCATGTAGTTAAAAACAGCACCTGGTCTCATTTTAGTTTTATTTTATTTTTTTAAAAGCACCAATAACAAAAAGTATGGCTTGTTTGGAAGAATTGCAAGAGAAAATCTCTCGAAGCAACATGGCCACATGACTCAGGTTTGTGAAGTTTCATCTGAATGAACCACAGGATTTCTGAAAGAGTGTCCTTTGGACAGATGGGAGCAAAGTAGACACGTTTACCTATAATGCACAGCAACATGTTTGGTGAAAACCAAACACAAAATGTGGGTACACACTGTCAGCACGGTGGTGGTGGTGTGATAGTTTGGGCTCCTTGCAGTCCTTGAATTGACCATGAGCTCTTCTGTAAACCAAAAGATTTTAGAGTCAAATGTCCAACAGCTGAACGTTGGACCAAAATTGGGCATGCTGCAACAGGACAATGATCCTAAACACAGCAGCTAATCTACAACAGAACGGCTCAAGAAGAAAAGAATCAAAGTGCAGCAACGGTCCAGTCAAAGTCCATGACCTCAACCTGACTGAAATGATGAGCTGGGACCTTCAGCGAGCTGAGCAGAAACAAATGTCTGCAAACATCAATGGACTGAAGCAACGTTAGAAAGAAGAGTGGGCCAAAATTGTTCCTCAACCATGTAAAAAGACAGATATACTCCAAAAGAAAACCACTACTGAGAGTAATTGCTGCTGAAGGAGGCTCTACAAGCTGCTGTGTCGCGGGCTGGATGCAGTTTTTCACAAAGATTTTCCATTTTGACTTTGTTTCTGTGTAATAAATAATGGCACAGTGAAATCTGTTGTGTTTTTGTAGACTTGAAGTTGGATTTGAATTATTTTAGAACTCTGTGAAGACCAATTCATTCATATTACGTCCTGATATGGAGAACAATGAAACTAAAATGCACAATGACACTAAAAGAGAGTGGACTTTTCCTTTTGAAAAACTGTACAAATTGAAGTAAAACAAAAAGAAGCAATCAAATTAAGCAAACATACCTCCATTTTCCTGTTGATTAGATCAGTAATAAGTTCATTAAAAGAGATTAAAGATTGTTCATTCAGATTGAGATTTATTAAATTAGTTTAATCTGAGTGAAGTGTTAACATGATTTTTTTTTTTTAATTGTAAGAAAATAGCATCTATATATATTGCTTTGTTGCCAAACTCTGACTTATCCAGTAACAAACACTGGATCATTGTTTTGTTTTGCAGCTCAGAGTTCCAGTCCAGTCAGAAAACCTGTGAAGCATCAGCTGCTCTACTGCCGGGCTGGGATTGGTTTCCACCTCCAGATTTTACCGGACGGCTCAGTGGGAGGCGTTCACAGACCTACTCAGTACTGTGAGTTCATCCCAAACATTTGAACACTTCATCCTGAACCACAGTTTTAATTAAATCGGGTTTTAAACTAGAAAAATTGCAGTTTCTGCAAAAAAATGATGCGGAAATTTGATTCAGTGATTTGTTCAACTTAAAATAAGCAGAACAGAAGCTAAAATCAGCAAAATAGTAGCTAAAAGCAAAATGTAGCAAGATTGTAGATAAAAGCTGAATTTACCAAAACCATAGCTAAAATCTACAATTAGCAAGCTAAAGTTGGTCGAATGATAAATGGAGCTGAAAAGGCAAAAATAGAGCAATTATGCTTAAATAGATTTAATAGAAAATGTTTAATGGTATAATTGAAGAGATCTTAATGTGTTTATATGAGGGAATATTGATAAATAAAGTTAAATAATCCGAAAAGTATGAAAGTTGAAAATACTAGAAGTCATAGTGCACTAAATCCACTAGAGCTGACCGTTTTGATATGCATGAATGGTTAACAAAGCACAATGTATCTGGAAGTAGTTTGATTGCAAAATAAAAATATTCAAAGGAAACTAAAAGAGGAAAACAGGGTTAAAGCTGAAAAAGCAACATGAAATCCAATCTGAGCTCCTCTTCAACTTTGCCATCCTTTTTATTGTTAGAGAACCACAAAGAAGAAGTACACGAGTCATGCAGTACTTGTGTGCACATGCCTACAATCCCAGGACTACAAAGGTCAGAGGTCAACCGGATGGACGTTCAGCTCGGCTGCCGTTGTGAAGGATGACATTTTGAGAAAAGCAATAAATGTTAGAACTCTTGTTTATGTCTTAGTTATTATTTCACACCAATGTTTGACCACAGCTGTTGCCGAATATATTCAAGAGTCATAACAACATAAGAACATGGCGGTGACAACTATATCCTGAAATACAGATCATGTTGTGAACTCTGATCCTGATGTACTGGTCTTTGCCTAGATGGCCTTTGCATTGTTGGAGCAGATCCTGCTGTTTGAAGCGATATTTGAACCTTGTGGTGGTCTAGTTCCTGTATTGGTGGTTTATATTTTCTCATACGATACTGACGTGTACACACGTGAGCCAGTAAAAAATGGCATTCAAACTATCAAAAAAACATGGTGGCATATCACAATGTTCAAGTGTTGATTCTGAGACACATTAAACAACCAATGAATGAGAAATCGACTCCAGCAAGGCACAGATCATCCCAGGCTGTCAGCATCACCACTACATTTCAGGAAATAGTCCTCATCACAACAACGCTATGCTTGGATGTCTCTTGAATATCTCGTGTATTAAAAACGGTCATGAAATAATAACTAAAAAAATATACAAGAGTGTGAATGTTCACTTGATTTTTCTGGAAACTACATCCTTCACAATGACAGCCAAGCTGAACGCACCTCTGGAAAAGGAA
Source organism: Kryptolebias marmoratus (assembly GCF_001649575.2). NCBI lineage: Eukaryota > Metazoa > Chordata > Actinopteri > Cyprinodontiformes > Rivulidae > Kryptolebias > Kryptolebias marmoratus. The sequence goes on along the minus strand of NC_051435.1, from coordinate 20,425,404 downwards.
ACCGGTGATCAGCTGATCCCTGTTCCTCTGAGGCAGGCATTAAGCGGACTAGCACATGAGTGGATTTTACTGAGGAAAAAAACTGATGCTTCACCGCAAAGCATAGAACAACATTAGGTAGAATGTGCTCTATAGAAGATCCTAGGATCGCTCTGCTTTGGCAGATCATCGACACCAGGGGTGTCCAACCCTGGTCCTGGAGGGCCACCATCCTGCATGTTTTCCTTGTTTCCCTGCTCCGACACACCTGATTCAGAGGTTAAATTACCTCTTCTTGTTCTGCAGAAGCCTGTTAATCACCCATTGATTCAAATCAGGTGTGCTGGAGCAGAGAAACAAGGAAAACATGCAGGATAGTGCCCCTCGAGGACCAGGGTTGGAGACCACTGATCTACACATTCTGATCCTTCATCATCTAATATCGACCTATTGCCCACCCCTTCTTCAGCCTCTCTAGTACTACAGTAGTTTACACCATAAATGAGGTTTATATTTTGTAAAAATGTATGAATAAACAGTTGGAAAGCTTCAGTAATGCAACTTACCGCTGCTTGGATGTCTGTTTTTCCTCTAGGTTGGCTGACGTTGTTTGCTATGAAACGTGGTGTGGTGGGAATCAGAGGGGTCAAGAGCGGCTTGTACCTCTGTATGGACGAGGAAGGACTGGCGTACGGAGAGGTTTGTAGGCGGCTGGAACTTCAGATAAATCTGTCATGGACCCAAATAATCAGTCATCCATGACGGACGTCCTGAGTAAATCTCAAATTCGAAGCATCAGAGTCATAACGTGAATTCTCTGCGTTCTCTGTTCAGGAGGAGTTTTCTGATGACTGCCTGTTCAAGGAAAACCTGCTGGAGAATCACTACACGACCTACTCCTCGCTGTCCTACCCAGGAAACTACCTGGCTCTTTCCCACAAAGGACACCTCAGAAGAGGAAGCACTGTCGGCCCATATCAAGTCTCAACCCACTTCTTACCACGGAGGACGCTGTAATGAGACTCTGGGCTTCCTGAACTGGAGCATAAATGACTGCTGTATTTTCACCTCCAGTCTGTGAAAAGAGCAACATCAATGGAACCAACAAGTCATGTTTTTTATTTGTTACGTAGAGCCGGTCTCTTCTGAATCATGGTGATTAATCCAGACAGTAGAAGATTTCTGCAGAAATATTAAATGGTGCCATTTCAGCTGCTGCTTGAAATTCTTGCATCCATCATCTTTTTTTTTTTTCTTTTAAGCCCATTAGTGATTTGGAGCTTCCTTTTGTAATAATTTAAGCTGACAAAATGCCAATATTTCAATGTAGAAACTGGAAATAGAATCAAAATCAAAAGAAACATTAAAGCTGCTGTCAGTGGCTCATTAAAGTCCCCATGGTAACTACACACCTGTGTTTGTCACTCCCTGACAGCACTCTTTAATAAGAAAGGTAGACAGAAACAAAGAGTAGAAATTAAGCCTCAAACAGTCGCTGTGTGAAAACTATGAGTCATACTAAGAGATTTCCTGAAGTGGCAGAAGGCTTTGATGGTGACAGGTTTTTATGTTTCTACAGTGTTTCATGAATGATATGGCAAGTTAAAAAAGACCCCTCACTTCTAGTTTTGAGGAGAAAACTGAGCTCAGATAGAACTGAAGTCAATGTGAGTTTAGGTGTGCACGCTCTGCACTTAGAGGGCACTGGAGAGAAAAACACAAGTCCTATAGCAGTGGAAGAAGACAAAACTACCGGCTTTTTGATGTATAAACTGTAAAATAAGTGTGTCATTCAATTTAAACTGAGATTGTGTAAAAACTATTAAAAATATTGATATGCCAGTTCAGTCATGTAAAAGTCCAACTTTCTGTAACCTGTCTAAAAACTTTGAATGATGTCTCTGCTGTGAAGCCTGAGTTTTCTCACTCGTCCTGCTCTTTATTGGGACATTATTTGAATTTCTTTAGGGATTTTTGTCTACTGCTTCTGATCGAGGCGCATGTTTGGATGTAGTTTTTTGCTTGCGAAGCTGCAGATGAGATGCAAACTGAAAATAATGATAGAAATGAAACGATAATAGGAGAAAAGCAACGAGGGTGTTTTGGTGCTTAAGCGTAAGCTCCCTTAACAAGTTTATCCACATTTTTTTACAGCTACTATAAAGTGTATGGATTTATCCCCACTAACAGGACTGAATGCTTTAAAGTACAAACTTCAGAACATCTCTGACTCCAGTAGACTCCTTAAAAAAAACAAGAAATCCAATCCCAAATGTGTTCATTACAGAGTCATTAGGTAGACCAACGGTCTGATCAGTCTGCAGGTGGTTCCTCTAAGTAACATTATTTAACTTCATAGATATTTGTTCTTCAAAGATATGTACTTTTAATAAAAGTTTCTTCTCCCGCTCCATTTTCTGGTCTAAATATAGTTGCTACAGGCTCCAGAAAGACTAAGGTGTTGAAGAGCTTATGTCAAATTCAAGGTTTCAAAGTTCCCAAATCAGTGGGGGGGATGTTCAATGGCTCTAACATTTATATACTATCTGTGCTCTCAGCTATAGTTGTACAATGTGAGATAAATTGTTTCAGGCTACTAGAACCAAAAGAAAGTCATTGATCAATAAGGTCCCGAGGCATGTTTGCATATTTGGTATAAAAGGACTTTTAATCACAATCATCATGTGGAAAATGTCTTGAACGGTTCATTATTTCTTCATAAATTTATTCTGAGAAGAAGAAATGTTTCTGTTCTAATTTGTCTGTTATGTGTCAACACTGATTCACTTAACGGTTAATGCTACAAGGAACTCACGCAATGAGAGTCTAATAAAATCCAAGTTTCAGTCACCTGTCCTGTGACTTTGATTTTCTTTACATGCCTAATAATCAACAATCAATTATCATTTCTCTCTAACTTCCTGCTGGCTGAAATCTGGACCTGAATGAAGAAATGGGTCCCTCTTTTGGCTTCACAGAGCTAATATGATGAGCTACTTCCACTATTTAATTTGTTTTTTGCTTTTTTTGCATCACACTGCTGTTGTTTCTGCTGAAGAAGCTGAGTGTGACTTTCTGACCCAAACACAGCAGGTAGAAAAGTGACAGAAAGAAAGCGAGAAATGTTTTCTGACTGTGGGCCTCGTGTCCAGATGGATGAGAATTAAAGACATGTCTGTTTCAGGGAGGAATGATGTCTGAGACGGTGTTTTTCTAACTCAGAAGGTTCTGCACAGCTTATAGGCTGTAAGAGACGAAGACATGTTTCAACCTTCGAAATGTTTCAGATTGAACAACCATCACATGGAACCTCCTCTATACTAACATACAGTATACTGATTTGTGATTTTGTCAAAACTGAAAAAAAACCCATTTCTGTTCTTGACTCATTGCAACTCATCATTATTACAACTGGGTTTGACCAAAATAGCCGAAACTCTGTCATTTCTCAACATAAGACGATCTCAGTTTAAAACTTTGCCATTGCTTTATGTGTTTTAAAATTACATCATGAAACATGAAATTTTGACAAATAAATATGTCTGAATTTAGAAAATGGGACAGAATTAATATCCTATATGTTCTATATTAATATTCTAACTTCTCAGGAAAAACTGCCCACCACAAAACCCTGTGTAATTCAATATTCTAAACACCATTTATTAGCTTTATTTATAGTAACAATACTGTGGTCCATTTGAAATAATAGAATTTGATTTAATTCAACTCTGTGTCGAGGTGGTAACGGAAACTTGGTTGCACATCTCTCAGAAACGCTGAGTGTGTTTTGTATGTGTGTGGAGCCTGAACTTCTCAGTGACATGTTGAAGGTAACCCTACCCACAGAGCTGAAGGTGCAGCGCCACCTGATCCCTCTCGGAGTAACAGCGCCGAGCCTGCTCAGGTGTCCCTTTGTAAATGTAGACATGGCAGGAGGGCACCTATTAGGAGGAGAGCGAAGGGAACTCTAGTTCTGGGGAGTATGGTCTCAGACAAAACACGGCTGAGCGTGGACAATGTCGTGACGATGAAAGACACTGAGGAAATCAGTACGTTGGATATGTTCCTCGCACTGCTTGGGATTCCAGCCTATTTGGTCTTTTTGCCGATGATTCTTGGTTTTATCTGCTGTTCTCTGTCTTCGTGGTTTGCTTCCAATTTCTCGGACTTCTGCTCTCATTTCATCTCGCTTTACAGCTTCATTTACACCACTCACCCCATTTCTTCTCTTCACAGATCCTGCTTCCAACACTGACGACACAGCACCTCCTCAAACAGTAAGCCAACTAAATATTGAAATACTTCTCGTTATAAATCTGTGTAAAAAAAAAAGGATTTTGAAGGTGTATTTCATTTTCACTTACATTAATTAATTCCTAATTATTTTTATGTCCTGGTTATCCAATTGTCTCCAAAGTTGGAGTCGGGACCCCGCTGTGGGTCATGAAACAGTAGGTTGGGGGACCTAAGATGATGTCCAAAGTCAAATCAATTCAATTCAAAAGTCCTACTAGCTTTTTCTTTTTTACTATAATTGTTACAAAATAACAATAGTCATATAAAGGTTTAATCTATTTGTGTTGGCATTAAGCCTTTTAGCAGTGTAGTCAATGATATTGGGGGCACAAGTCTCTGACATTGTTTTTTTGGGGATCAGAAGCTAAAAAATCTGGGAACACCTGTGGTAGCCTAATAGGATTAGCCGAAAATTTAGTGATCTAATGGACCGTTTTCTACGTAGGTAACCTATGAGGGGTTGGATGTAAACATATAGTGCATGACTCACAAAACAGGAATGGCTTGATGATTTAAAATGTAATTCTTTCTAAGTATTTACAACATATCTCTTTCTTAACAAGCTTTCAGTTACTATTAGCTGGTTAGGAATGTCATTAAATAAAATCCAACTATAGCAGCTTCTCACTGTTTAAACACACAACAAATTTCAAACACTTCAAACTTTGGATTATAATCTGCAAGAACTAAAAAGTGGAGATTTGCAGTTTGTCCCTTAGATGAAAAACATTTCCATAACGTTCAAGGTTGGTCTTTTAATTTGAAGTGTATTTCTTTGTTGTTAAATCAGCAGGTACATAGTCTGATGTCAGGTCAGGGTCAGAGTGCTCTTGGGAGTCATGTAATGTGGGACTTCACGGTCTGGTGCACTTAAAGTGATAGTTCACATCTTTTGAAGTGAAGCTTTGTGGAAGAGCTATGAATAAATAATATCTTACTTGTTGCAGATAGCTCTTTGAATCACATCAGCTTGGAGAAATGGGGTTTAATTCCACTTGTGTTAGTCGTCTTTCATCTCGAAGAATTTACTCTATCATAATTATTTCCTGAGAGTCTATAATACCATCTATCAGGGGAAACATGTACGTAGGGATTAGTATCCACTCCTGAACGTGTCGTGCATCTTCTATCATCGGGCCCAGATCATGGGATCAGGTCTTTTACTTGGAACCAGCTGCTGCTCTCTGGAGTCCAATAAAGATGTCCAATAGTTGTGAATGGATAGCACCTTTGTTTTTTTAATCTTTTTCTCCTCAACATCAGGAAAACTCTGTATTACAGCATTACAGTGCCGCATACAGGTCTGGCATAGTTACTACAGCATTTTGGGTCATTTTTTGTGTTTTTGTTTGGATGAAAACATTTCTAAAAATAGTGCTGTTTTTAAGGTAATATTTTCAGAAACAACAATGTTGTTTAGGGTTAAAAAGACATTCTCGTGTGGACGAGGCCTTAGCCAGATCACCAATAGAAGAAGTTGATGATGGTGGATCCAAATGAAGGATATCAGAGGCTGGAGACAGCTGTGTGTGTAAAATACACACTCCTGATTATTGCCAGACCCACTTGTTTGTGAATCTGGGTTGATTTTGTTTTTCTGCTTTTGATTCAATGTTTTAATCATTTGGAATTAAGCTGCTTACTGATCCATTTGTGGTTTAGTCTGTTTTTTAATATGATTCAACAAATTCAACATTATGGTGTTTCTAATTTGATGGAAATTACCTGTTTTTGTTGTTGTTTTGTTTTTGTTTTTTTTCATTTTTTGAAAATGATCAAATTTGCTTGAATCCTTCTTGATTCTCTAAACTCAAAGCATGCATATTGACATCCCCTGTGGGAAAGATAAATGTTTATAATTATTGACTAATGCCTGTGTTAAATTTATTCAGAACTGTCTTTGAACACTATATTACATCTGTTCATTATCTTGTATCTTCTGTAGAGGATCTTATCAAATACTCTTAACACCAGGTAAATCCATTTTTTTTTCTTATATTACTTTAGGACCTTCCAGCAGAGGTACCGGAACAAGAAGACAGCTCTAAGATAGAAGTGGTCTCAGTGACAGAGGAAGACCTGCCCACTGTTGAGACCCCCAACACTCTGATTGTCAGTCCTCTTGGCAGCTTTATTACTGATTTAGAACCAGAGAAAGATTCAACCGACCCACAAGAGCTCCAGCCTCCAGTTGCAGCCAGCCCAACGATGCCAATCACCAAAGTGCAGCCGTTTATTCAAGGTGAGACACAGAGAGACTTTGAAAAAGGCATATCTACTAGAAGCCATGACAACAGTTACATCCCCACATGTCTATGCTGATCAACCTTGGCACACCCTGATGTCAGCTTTTAGGTTTTTACTTTAAAAAACCCCAAAAGGCTTGTTGTATGCTCTATGACAGGATCAGCTTTGCAGCAATCAGGATGATTATCGCCTGCTGCAAACAAAAACAAAAGGCAATGAAGTTTTTGCCTTTTCTGTGTATGTTTGTTTGTCTGTCTGTTAGCAAAATATTCAATGAACCAGTAGATAGTTTTTGAGACAACTCTCAAAATAATCACTGGATGGGCATTTACAACCCCATTCAAGATGGCTCCCACTGCTAAGCAAACGTAGCAAACACAAAAACGGCGGTAACTCATCCATCCATCCATCCATCCATCCATCCATCCATCCATCCATCCATCCATCCATCCATCCATCCATCCATCCATCATCTGCTGCTTGTTCCGGAGTCAGGTCGCAGGGGCAGCAGCCGGAGCAGGGAGGCCAGTTTTGATAATTATTGAGCTAAAATGTGGAGTGGTAATAGCTAAGAGTGATTCCCAACATACTTTGACTGACTAACCGATTGCTCGAACTCTGAACATGTTCACCATGGACATCTCGGACCCATCTGGATTGCGTTGTTGGGGTCTCCAATCTGTCCCAAGAGCACTAGATGTGTATTTTAACAGCTGCATAGGAGCTCGCCACTGAATGAAAATATTCTAGGCAAATGTTGGACAAATCCATGCTGAAGATAAATAAAAACTGGTCCAAATTCTTCATTATTATGCAATCTGGTTTCCAAATTAAGAATGAATCACAATGCTGCCATTGGTTCTTGAAGTGGGTTTAAATGCAGACTTCTAAGGGGGCAAATACACAAGATACTCCAGACATATATATGAACAAATGACACAACAAGCTAAAGTTTTTTGTTTTGATTCATGAAAACAGACTGGTGGTGTGATAAGGCCCATCTTTAAGTAACATACAGTAATTACTGTTTAATAAATAAAGTGTTTCAGTTCGTAGTAGATTACCAGTTCATTATTTATACGTAGTTAATATTTCCTATTCTTTTTCGCAGCAGATGATGACTTCGTTAGGACTTGGAAGAACAGAGTACTAGCCCATCGCCTTGAGTTGCTGATTGTCCTATGTCTCATCTTGACTCTTGTTCTCTGCATTGGCCTTGGAGGTAAAAAGCTCAGTTTTTGCTCACTTACTCGACCTCATTTATTTACCAAAAACTAATCCAAAAGCCGGGAGTGTGTGTAAAGCCAAATGTGACTCCTTCTGAAAGGTTTCCAGGAGAAAGCCTCCTCTCTGAAAGTAACAAAATAACCAAGCAGCACTAATTAAAGTTGCTGATTTGCCTATGCCAATGTTTTTGTTTTATTTTTATTTCACCATACATACACACGCACATACATAAATACACATAGACCATGTGTATTTATGTAAACTTACAAATACATACAAATGTGTACATACATACGCGCACACACACAAATGTACATTAATACATACACTTGTATTGTGTTTTATTATAGGGATCAGATCTTTCTTTTTGTTCTGAGATGGAAAACCTTAGAATTAAAAGAGGATGAACTTACTTTGCAGAAATCTTTCTTGCGCAGGAATTTATTAGGCATTCTTTACTATTTGGTAGTTTGTAAAAAGACAATTCAAAATGCTGATTGTATCTGTTTGCCGTCACATGTACACCCTCTATGGTTTTAATTACGTGTAGGTCATTGGCAATGAGACATGCGTTATTCTGAAGCACGGCTAACCAAATTATCTGTGTTTTCTAACTATCTTCATGGTTCATTTGCTTTTAAAGACAGCCTGAAAAGAGCTGAACCACAGTCTTTGTTTCGTTTCAATCCCACGCTTGTTTCTGGTCTCGTCTTCATCTGCAGTGGGTCTGAGCTGTGTGGGAAAGTTTCGTTGTGGCTCATCCTCTCAGTGCGTCAGCTATTCAGCTCAGTGTGATGGAAAGGTGCACTGTAAAAACCAAGAGGACGAGCTCGGCTGTGGTAAGGTGCACTGACAGTAGTCCTTCCGATGTTCACAGAGGTCTGGATTTCTAAGGCTTTTTTTCTTCCTGGAGTGCAAAAATCTACTGCACACGGGTTTATTTCTTATTTGAACTGACAGTTTTGTGTTTCTAGAATTTTAGAGATAAAAATAAAATCGTTCAATTTAAAGGCGTCGGTTCTGGCAGAATATTTCAGGCATTGTCAACAAAGTGAAACACAAAATTATCTGTGGAGCAGACCACCCAGTTTACTGAGCCTACCTGTATTCAGACTGATATACGAAGCGGCAAACTTATCACTATCTTCTTCTTGTGTATCAGTGCGTCTGAGTGGCAATAAATCGGTCCTACAGCTTTGGAGTCGAGGACAATGGAGGACTGTCTGTGCAGATGAATGGAACAACATGCTGGGAGTCTCTGCCTGCAAGCAGCTTGGATACTCCAGGTTCAGATCTTCTGTTTCTTGTTTTCTGTTCCATTGAGGGTTTTTTGTATGATCAACATGTTAGTTTCTAATTCTAGTCTCTGTTTCTTTAGGTTGAGGTATTTCATTTTGGTATTTTTGTTGCTATGAAGTTTATGAAACTTTGATCTTTTGTTAAACAGTCTTACTAATTGAATTAAATCAAAGAACTACTATATTATGTGCTAAGGTTTCAGGCACTAAATGTACAATGAAGCTATCAAAGCTGTTTCTTATTTGTCATTTAACATCATGCATAGTGACACATAGAGAAAACTACCCAGATCAGCTTTTTGTTTCTCAGCTTGGAAGCGATCTAGGGAAAATAATGAAATGCTGCACCTAATGGGGCCAGGCTAAATTCATTCTGATATGCCCAGAGGTAACAGTGTCAGCATCATTGAGCTTAGTAGTAATTAGCAGCAGAATCAGCAGCTGTTGTCAATTGAGTTCATTCACAAGTGGAGCAGGAGTTCACTGCAGATGAGATATCTGCAGAAATAAAGTTTTTATTTTCATAATAAGCTAAAACAAATTCTGTTTTACCAATACATCAGTTTTTGGTACTTTCCATCCATTTTTTGAAACTTATCCTGGATCAGGTTGCAGAGGCAGCAGGTTTAGCAGAAATCCACAGACCTCCTTCCACCCAGCTGCCTCCTCCAGCTCCTCCAAGGGGACTCTGAGGTGTTCCCAGGCCTGTTCTCAGATATAGTTCCTTCAGTGAGTCTAGAACACAGAACAGGACAGACCCACATGTTGACATGTGTGAAACACCTCCCGTGGAAGGATTACAGAAGGAATCCTCACCATATGCCCAGACCACCTTAACTAGCTCCTTTTGTAGTGAAGGAGAGGTGACTGCTGTCAGCTCCTGTAGAACAACCAAACTCCTTGCCCCAACCCTAAGGGTAAGTCCAGCCATCCTTCAGAGGAAACCCATTTCCATCACATCACTGCAAATGCTGCACCGGTCTGCCTTTCAGTATTCTTCTCTATTATACCCCACTTTTAAACAAAACTAAAATGCTTGACCTCCTCCACTTGGAACTCTTCAGTGGCTCACCCACCCAGGGGTGAAAATCCATCCATTACTGACTGAGGATCGTGGCCCCAGACTTGGAGGTGCTGATCTTCGTCCCCGACTCTTTACACTCTGCAATGTAGAAATCCTGCTGAAAGTGGTTTGCTGAAAGTCTCGGCTCAATGAGGCCTACAGGAATACATCATCCACAACAAGCAGCCACGCAAGCCCCCTAAACTGGAGACCCTCAGCCCCTTGGCTGCACCAAGAAATTCTGCTCCTGAAAGTTATGAACAGAGGCTGACAAAAGGTCGCCCTGGCTGAGTCTAAAACTTTCCAGGTACAAGTCTGATTTGTTACTGGCAACATGAACCAAACTGTCACTCTTTTGTACAGGAACCAAATGGCTCTTAGTAGAAGGCCTGAAGTCCTATATTCCCAAAGTATATCCACAGAACACCACGATGGACATGGTCATAAGCCTATAGAGACTGGTCCAGTATTCCATGAAAAAGACCTCATTGCTCCTCTTGAATTTAAGGTTCTATTATCTGTCCAACTCTCCTCTCCATCACCTTGGCATAGACCTTTGACCGGCATAGTAGAACACACCCTCTGGATGGATGGAAAATGAACATGCAGGCATGGAGCAGAGCAGAGACTTTTCCTTGATCCTTTTTGTGAGACAGGCCAAGATAGATGGATTAGTTCTGGAAGGATCCTAATGCTGATAGAAAACCCACAGTAGATTTTAAAGAAAAACAAAAACCCACAACTTACACTTACCTTGTTGTCCTATCATGTACTGCAGGTGACCTGGAACTGTCCAGGCAGGCTTGATAAACTTGCAAGGGGCTTAAATTATATGCTTTAAAAAGAATATGGCTTTATTTAAATAGATGTTGAATTTAACATCAGAAGACTACCAATGCTCATACACACGTGCTGTATTATAGGAAGAGTTCTTTACATGGAGACTGTTTCCTGAATGTTTTCATACAGGTGGGTTTTAGTCTTAAACCCATATTTGAACAGTTGTCTTGTGATCTGTCAGGTATGTGGAGTCTTCCTTCACGTCTCTGACCTCAGTTGAGCAGGACCTCCAGACCAGCCTGATTTCCATAAACTACAATCACTCAGGCGTCACCAGGATTCAGAATGCTGCAACTTTCAGGTATGCAACACCTCTCTATATTAATGTAAGAAAATATGGGGAGCTTTCACAATAACGGATAGTGACAGAACAGTCAAAAGCACCATATTTTTTTACACAATGGTAGTTGTGTGATCACATAAACTTGTTGAAAATGTTCTAAAATCACAAAATACAGAATCACATTAATGTGACATGTTTTCACATGTGAGAACGTGTTTCCTCCACATACGACATTCACGCCATTTTTCTGTAAGGGGTGGTACAGTTGCCTTTGATTAAACGTTTAGGGTTACCTTTTGCAGGGGACTGTGTGTTGCATGTTTTCTATTTTAAGATGATTATTTTGTCTTCCAGTCAGTGATTTGTCACTGACTGGAGGACAATAAATGGTTTCGTAGACACAGTTTCTCAGCAAGCTTTCCCAGGACAGCAAAACCCAGCATCAACGGTGTCAGGTCCGGATTATTCACTGTCCATTCTTTAGCATGTGAGGGTCCCCTGCTTCAGAATTTCTTGCTCGATTATGAACTTGATTTGTGTTCAGCTGAAACGTGGCAACAGCTCAATGACTTTTCTAAGATGAATGAAGCTAGTGCTTCTGGGTTTGTTTACGTCTGCCAGCCTCATGCTTCTGCCATTCTGGCTCTCTTGTATAATTTATATGGTTTATTTAAAAAAAAAAACTAACCAGCCATCAAGAATGACAACAGACCAATATATACAGGTGCTGGTCATAAAATTAGAATATCATGAAAAAGTAGATTGATTTCAGTAATTCCATTTAAAAAGTGAAACTTGTATATTATATTCATACATTACATACAAACTCATATATTTCAAATGTTTATTTCGTTTAATTT